>NC_136622.1:29537060-29649560 GCF_933228915.1 Telmatherina bonti
CTGCACAAAAGAATGCATAAGCAAAATCTCCAGAGGGGTGAAGATTTTACCACATTATTGGAATTTTGTGTCAGTTTTAAAGGCTACTCTTGTGGCAAATTGTTTTTTTTTTTGTTTCTGACAAGTTCATAGTATGTTTATTTAACAAGTAATAGCTACTGTGATTAAACAGAAATTCATCGCTGTATAGAATATAGATATTTATTTTCAAAGTACAATATTTTGTCTTTGCTTTTGTCAACTGTTTTGGTGTGTCTTGTGTAAGCAATTTATCTTTTCATATCTGTACTGTCAGCTCTTTATTGCTGTAGTTGTATTATTCTGTATCAACTTATTACACTCCATGTCAGGACATGTTTGTCTTTCTTAAGCCATATTTACCAAAAGTAGCATGTTTCAACAGGTTTTTTTTTTTTTTTATTAAGCAAGTACTGTTTCTAAAACGAGCAGATTAAAGCCTTTGCTATTGTGTATTAGCTCTTCTGAAGGCTACAGTTTGCCTGCCAAGTAAACCTATTCTTCCCAGAGGACAGGCATGTTACTGTGACAACATGAAGGGAGAAACATTGATACTGAATTTCCTCTTAAATTTGAATAGCTCAAATTTGGATTGTGATGCTGTGTATACTTAGTGATGTACAAGAGGTTGTATTCAGCAAATATTTTCACTCAAACCCAAAATGTTTAAGACTGTTCACACTGCAGGCAAAACTGACTCAAGTCTAATGATTTGCTCATATGTGACCCATACCTAATCTTTTTTTTATTACATTCTGAATGGCAAAAATCCATTTTTTTGCCATAATTTTCTAATCCAATCCAGGCCATTTTCACATGGGGTCCTAAATCAGATTCATATCCAATTTATTTCATCCGACTTTTACGTCATTGATGTGACGCAGACCTCAGTTTTATGCCAGAGGGGACAGTGAATGTAAGTAATGGACAGATATTATAAGTTGGTTTTTTTTTGGGGGGGGGGTTGCGTTGTGGTTGCGCAACAACCTAGAAACTGATTCATATGCTAACAAAGAAAAAAGGCATCCCATTTAAAAATCAGAACTGACCACTAAGACCTGCAGTGTTGACGTCTTAGACTCCTCTTCTGTGGATGACTCCTGATTACTGGCTCATCTTGTGCACTTTCCTGACACTTATTTTATCATACTTGGCTCATGCATAGACTTTTTAACAAGGTCTTATCAACAATAAACCGTGTTGATGTAAGCTTTGCTTTTGTGCATGTTAAACTTGGTATTCCAGGAAAGTTACAGTCGAACCACATTGTCTTTCATTAAAAAACAGGAATAGGTCACAATCTTTTCTGAATGAGCTCAGCAGTAATTAAGAAGACTTAAATCCCAAACCAGAGCAGGAAACTGTCTGGCCCAAAATGTAGTTCAGTTTTTGTTAAACTGCTTTAATAAAGATGAATACTAATAGCAGCAGCAACAGTACATTACATTGAAAGTACAGAAAGTAGTCAATCATGTACATTAAGGTATTAGTCTGGTGGGGAAGACCCATTAACGGTCATCTGATAGCTCTCAGTCAGATCTACTGCTGAAGCTGGAGCAGACTGCATAGGTTTCATAAGTGATGCCAATCAGTTATTACATGACCACAGTGGTGTTGACAGCGCTGGTTTTTGAAGGAAAAGAAAGCAAATGGACCTTTTTAAAAAGGGACTTTTAGATGATACTTCTTACTTCATTGTAAGCTGCGCTTTGACAAAGGCATCCATGTTTTGCTGTCCTCACACGTAAGTTGGTAATGAAATCTGTAAGGAACATTGTGTAGCATTGTGTGTAACTGTGTAGATGTTGTCCAGTTGGAAAATGATAGCTAAAGTGTTCTTCACATACGGCGTGAAATAATGTGTTGCCTGCCAACTTCACTTTGAGTAAATGTCTGTTTTTAACGGCATTAACCTCATGTTTCTTACTAAATGTACTGCTCTTGAGCAGAGTATGAGTCCTTTCTCATTGCTAGATATATCATAAATATTTTAAATGTTTGACTAAATCTCTGTGTGTTGATGTGACACAGAGGAGCCTTGTAGACACAACAAATCCAACACAAGCATGATTTGCTACTCGGGATTTAGTAGGACACACAAATTAACTTTGGGAATGTCGTGCATCTGTGCTTTGAGCACTACAAGAAGTGCCTCATTCTTTTGGAGTAAAAGTTCTCTCTTGTCCATGGAATCTCATGTTTTCTGAGGCGAGATTGTCACTGCTGGTCTGGCTGCATAAGCGACACATGAACTGCATAGACTGGATTCCACTGTTGTGTTAGTGTATGTTGGTGGGATTTAATGAGGGCTTTACTGGGTTTTTGCGTCACTGGCTGATGATGGAAGTGCAGTGCCCTCAGAATTACAGGGTGCTGGGTTGCTATTTAGACTGAAACCACTGCCAAAGTGAATAAACACAAAATATTCATTATTGGGCCAAAGTAGCTCGCTTTAAATGACATAGTCAGCTCTTTTAGGAGATCTGTCATGCATGTGGGTAAATTTAAATTAGCATATACATGGCACAGTTTTTTTTTCTTTTTTTTAACTTTTCCCTATGTTACATAGATTGCAACTGTAGGAAAATACAAGAATGGACACTTATTAGTCAGTATTCAATTCTAAATTACTTGGTTCAGTATCCAGGACAAAAATGTATCTTAAAGCAACACAAGTCATTTTAGAACAGAAGGTATTTTCCCATTAACTTTTAAAGGTAGTTCATTTACACTTTAAAAAATGGGATCAAATGTTTCTCAATGGTGGTTTTATCTGGCTAAAAGGTATGTGGTTAATGAAATGTCTAGGTTTAGTTTTCAAGGTGGAACATCATTGATTGGTTAAACACCTCAGTAGTTTTTTAGCATGAGAAAATAAGTGCGAGTGTGAAGTAATAGGTCAAAAAGCAAGGGAAAGGTAGAAATGTATTTTAATTAACAGATAATCTTGTTTTAACATGATGGAGCAGGAATGAATGACACAGGTGACTGTCTGATCTTTATTTGCCTTCGTTTTCCTGCTTTACATGTTCCGCTTTCATCTATTTAGTCTAAAATAAAATGTGCACCAGTAGACACAAAACCAACAGGATGCGTTGCTCCATAGTTCCAGAAACAGGTCAGAAAGGGTTGTTGGAAGAGATGCTGGAAGACAATCCCCAAAGCAAAAGGCCCATAAAGGTGTAGGATATAAAAGTTGATCCCCAGAGACAGACTTGCGTCAGGGGAACACAACCACCAGCAGAAAGTCATCACAGAGAGCACAGAGGTAGCTTTCAGTTCACCTCAATAGAGGCAATAGTGAGGGCAAAGTACAGGTTTGTATGTCAGATAAGCAGAGTTAATGGTTTTATATTTTGGTGTTTCATATCCACCAGCTGCATCAACTGTTTCGTTATTGGTGTCTTAAGGGACAAAATGCAGACCTCTCATTCTCAGTTTCCGTTTTAATCTTTTTTTTTTTTTTTTTTCCCCTCCCTCCTGTCTGCAGTCGGCAATAGAAAGGGTCCTCCTCCAGTCCCACCTCGGACCACCTCTAAGCCCCTCATCTCAGTGACGTTGCAAAGCAGCACCGAGTCGGCCCAAGACACTTACCTTGACCGCCAGGACCGTGGGAGTGAGGCCAACAGCCAGTCAGGACGCAGCAACTCCTCTGACAGTCTCTGCAGTGTCCGCACAGGCAGCCTGGCTAAGGGGACCCAGCCTCCACCTCCTGCCCCTGCTGCAACCCCTTCACCTGCTGCAGGCTCTGTACCTCCTGTTCCAGCCCCTCGGGACCTCCCTTCCATCACCACTGTCTCTACCACCACCACTTCCACATCCACTCAGTCTCAAAATGACCTCGTGATCACTGGTATCACCCTAGAGCAGCCCCCAACTGTACCCAAGAGGAAACTGTCCTCTATTGGAATTCAGGCAAGTTGTGTCTATTTGTTTTGATATATAATCCTACAGCATGACAGTAATCTAACCTTTACTTTAAAACAGCTGGTTGATGTTGTCTTCTTGGATATTTTAGGTGGATTGTCTTCTTCCAGCCCCAAGAGAAGAACCATTGCTCCTATTTACGCCTCTAAAGTTTCAATCAGTAGGAGTTCAAGTTGAAAACGGCAGGCCGTAAGTACAGCCACGCTGCTGCCTGGTGCTTGTTTTTATTTAGAAGAATTTTATAAGAGAACAGTAAGGTCAGACAAGCAAGCAGCTTTAAGCAGGTTTGTTTCAGAGCCAGACAACAGGATAAAAGATCAAATCCATGCATAACCTACTCTGAATGGCCCTGGAGAAAGGCTTCCAACCCCAGCTCCTCCAGTGAGAACTGTTCAGCGTTTGGCATGTTAGAATGTGGTTGCACTGTGCAGCATCCAGGTGTTAATGTGTAACTTATAACAAAGTGATTGATTTTTGGCTCTCCTGCTAAGTCTTGCATTTATGGCAGAGATGTAGCTCCTCAATGCTTTTACCATTACAACTATACACTCTAAAGTTATTTCATGTCATGCCTGGTTAGAAGCACTGCAGTTAATGACCAGGTCCATTAAAAAGTCCATGTAGCAGCATAGTGTAGTTCTAATTGATGTTCTTATACTCTTGTTTTAACTGTAGTGAGCTGAACATAATGAGAATCTGTCCATCTAAACTTGTGCACGGAGCGGTCACATCCCTTTAATCCCATTTGTTTGACAGCATGCTTCTCTTTCTGCTACTCATTATCCCTGAAGCCAAGAGTTCATTCACTTTTATACTTTTTTTTCCCCCTGATTTGTTGCTATTACGCCAAATGTTACATCCTTGATGCGGTCTTTTCTGACTCTTAATGCATCTTTGCATCGGATTATAATGTACATTCAGTTGTCATTTTAGTTAACTTGATGGCCTCACGTTTATTTACTTTTTTTTTTGCTTTAGATTATATTTAAGCCATATCTTGATTGTGTTATTTGTTTTAGTCTGTTAGAAGCTGATGTTTATGCATGTCTCCGCAGTCTCAGCCGGGACAGCAGCATGGCCTCCAGACAAAATACAGAGACTGAGCCCCAGCCGCAGGATGCCGCACCCACAGAAAACAACACAACCAGATGCATCAACAGTCAGACAGCCAATGTCACTGCAACCAACGGACAGGATAAAAGCATGGAAAAACGGCCGCTTAAAAACGCCTCAGCTTCATCCAGGATATCCACAGAGACCCTGGACCCGGCTTTAGACCCTTCCTCCCTGCCACCACCGGATCCGAGCCTTGAGTCTGGAACCTGCGGCGAGCAGCAGGGAGACTCTCTTCAAGCCAGTACGCCAGCGTGCCTCAGAGACGGCAACTGGTTTCTGAAGCTGCTGCAAGCAGAAACGGGCCGCATGGAGGGCTGGTGTCAACAGATGGAGCAGGAGACCAAAGACAACAAGCTGTCAGAGGAGGGTAAGGGATGCAGTTACTCACTGACAAATTTTGGGCCAATTTACTTGCATCACATGTTTTGTGTCCAGAAAAGACCCAGTCAAGGCATGAAATGTATTTAACGTTTGCACATTCGCCTGGCAGTTGGCCGTATCATGTATCCCATCTTAGTTTCCTGGGCAACATGCAAATCAGGGTGCAGCCTGGCGTAGACTAGTTTTTAGTGTTCCCACTCGCCCATATATATCAGTGCTTTCTTATCAAAGAAGTCATTACTTAGTTAACATTTAAAGATTTATATAAACAAGGTCTCTTCACAAAATACATTAAAGTGTTCTGATTACACAACATGTTTTTGTTTCTGTTGCTCTAATAAGATGCTGAACAGATTTAGATTCCTGACATAGATGGAGATCATATAAAAACGCAGAAGGAGATGGGCTAGTGGTGCATTTTACTGAATTCTTGTCAAGGCAATGCCATGCAGAATTCATGTGCTTGTTAGTGAAGTTCACAGACAGGGGAGTAGGTCAGCTTTCGTACGGACAGCAAGACAAAGTATAACAAACCAATTACTGCCATCGACTCAGAGTTCCTCAGATCGTTAGAGCGGGAGTAATCTGTTTTTATTGGTAATGGAGTCATTTTACTTCTTTCTTTCCAGGAATATGACTTGTACTCTTAGGCAGATCAATCTCTATAGTGTCTTGAATATAAATGAGAAAGAAACTTAAACCTATGGTTCCTCCTACTCTAAAGGGCCTGAATTTTGAATTTCCATTTGCATGCAAATATCAGGCAGGAAATAAATTATTGAGTTAATCACTTTTAAGGAAGTTTTACAATGTCACAAGTATATTTGGTCAATTTTGATATTTCATCAATAGATAACAGAAATAAATTGCATCCTCTTCCATGTTATGATGCCTCTGGGTTATTGCATTCATGCATGATTTATCATGTTGTTCTCCACTTGCTTAGTGTTGGGGACGATCCGCAGTGCAGTAGGCAGTGCTCAGCTCCTCATTTCACAGAAGTTTGAGCAGTTCAGAGGGCTCTGTAATGAGAACTTGGTGAGTGGTTTCATTCAATTTCATTTATCAATTTCTCGACAGGTTTTTACTAACTCTTTTTTTTCTACTGAAATTGGAACTAACCTAAATGCTTTCATCTTATAACGTCAACATCATTTAGACAAGGAAATATCTTTTCATTAAGTTGTATTTAGAGATTATGCTCAGCAGAAACCTGAAATCCTTTACTCAATATTCAATGTGCTCTGTTTGATCAGTTATAGTCATTTATCAGATTTGTTCAAAGCCATTTGCCAAATTTTCTTTTCCATAGAACGTAAATGCCAACCCGCGGCCAACCGCACAGGACCTTGCAGGGTTCTGGGATCTGCTACAACTTTCAATAGAGGACATCAGCATGAAGTTTGATGAGCTTTACCAGCTGAAAGCCAACAACTGGCAACTTCCTGAGAAGCCAGAGAAGAAGGTGATGTTTCTTTTCCAGATATTTTTGATGCTTTTAAAAACAGTTTGTTGAACCAGCTGAAAGTCAAACCAGCATATCCACGGTTTTTCAAGCAGAAATACTATATGACATTTTCCTGTTTTTATATGCAAAATGATTTTGGTTATTTAAGAAATTGATATGCAGATTGATAACCAAACTAAAATCTACATAAAAGTGTTTATTTTAACATTTATTGATTGCATAAATGACACAGTCCACACCACTGGAGGTGTGTTCAACTGGGCCGAAGCACAGCTTATTCCTCTTCCTCTTTGACATCATTTCCTCAGGATGAGAATAAGCAGCCTCCATCGTCCGTGCCGAAGAGGCCGTCTAAGCCTCGGCTGTCAACAGGGAAGGACAGGAGTGTGGACTCGGCTGTGGACAAGCAGCGACAAGAAGCCAGAAAACGGTTGATGGCAGCAAAGCGGGCGGCGTCAGTACGACAGAACTCAGCCACGGAAAGTGCTGACAGCATCGAAATCTACGTCCCAGAGGCCCAGACCCGCCTCTGAGAGCAAGCCAGCTCCAGTCGTCATGAAAAATAATGACTCGCATCAGATTTTCATTGACACAAACACACAGGTCTGTGAAAAACACACACAGAAAAAAATAAACAAACATAAAACGGATGCACAGAGGTTGATCCCTCTTAGCGGCACAGCTGACGACAGGAGACACGTTGGGATCACAAAGCACCAAAATAATTCAAAATAACGCAGATTGTCAACCTGCTGCCATGGGACAGAAATAACCTTCACAGATGTTTAATACTATTGTTATTATTGATATTATAATAATTATTATCTCCTAAAGTATTTCAAGACTGTCTTAATTGTGTGAGTATCATGGATAAGGACATCGTGCATAAGGACGTCATGTACCTTGTGAGCTGAAGAATCTTGGCATCCCAGAAGTTTACTCTCTTAAAGAAAAAAAAAAAAATCCCTTCACAGCTGAGTCTACCCGCAAATTGTGGCTGTGCAGGTTACTGGCTGAGCTACCATCCACACACACTCAGGACACAAATGCAGGTGTACTCACTGTCCACAGAGTCTTCCTGTTCTCTTTGTATTGGGCTGCCACTCTTTGCGTGTGGTGTGAGCGCTTTAATGTGGAAGAAATTTGAAGCTGGTGGTAATGTACTCGGATGTTTAAAGTTCGGAGAACCAGAGGAAGGCAGTAGCATATATTATAAATATCACACTATAGTGATGTTAATTTTGTAAATGTTGTATACCAGATTATCTGTTAGAAAGAGGTCAGTGTTCAGCACCAAGGTAGTTTTTTATAGATCGAGTACATCTACTTTCATGATATATTAGCACTTGATGCAATCATTCACTCCACCCTTTTCTCTCCTCTGCTCCTTCTCACGAACTCCCACAACACAGCCTGTCTGTGAATACCCATGTCTAAGTCTTATGTTGCTTTGTTTTTGGTAAAAGATTTGAGGAACGACTGCTTAGCCAGTGAGCTACAGTGGAATGTATGAATTGTATCCATTTACAATTCATGTTGACTTGATCACTGCACTTTCCACTCACCTTCGATCAAGTTTGCCCTCCTTTTGTTTTTCCTAATCATTCTAACTTTCACTGCATCCCAGTGTGATGCAGGGGACCAAGACATTCACCACTTCATATGGCATTCTCGTTCAACCAGACCGTGTGGTTGGGTGGGGGTCTACTTGCTACCAGAAAGGAATTGAGTTAGCATAGCAATAATACAAATACATTAGAGCAAGTGTTGTAGGTACCTGTTGTTTAGTTTTTAAAGTCCAAGAAAAGCAGAGAAATTAAGAACTCGTTCAGTTTGTCTCTCCAGAGAGAGGTTTCATTAAACACCCAGTCAGATTTATGATGAAAGCAACCATTAAGATGGGTTTAAATAATCCTAAGAAAACTATTGGTGTTGTCCGCCCTGAAATGCTGGGGGCATGTTCACTGTGGGCCCTGATTGACAGATCTCAGAACAAATTAAATTGACCACTTTGTGGTGCAGAGTTTGTTTTCACTGAGCCAATATGTTCAGATATGAAGTCACAACTCCATCCTGCAGATGAGCTTTCAGTACAGTGAGAGGTGGACTGAATGCTGAATCCAGCAGTCATAGTGGTACATTGATAACCTAGCTGCTGATCCCAGTTAGTGGTGGAACCACTTGATCTGAAATTAGGTCAACTTTGGCAATAAGCTCAACTTGTATCACTGTGACTGCACCAAGCCGATTTACTGAACGTCCACTTCCTGAAACTCAGTTCTCATGGTACTCTCACCTCCACGTTCACATGTTGACGATTCAGAAAATGGATCCATAGTGTGTTACACATATATGTGAACATCTGCTCCTGTAACTCCCACAGTCTGAAATAATTTTTTACCTTTCTTCTCCAATCCACCAAGCATAAATCTGATGCTCTGAGCAAACGTGTTGCCAGATCTGTTGCTTTTCAAGATTTACTCTTCACACAATGAGTCAATATTCTTCCCTTCATTTCTCTGCAATTTAAATGAAGTGGCAAAGGCAGAATAGTTAGCTAGTTGTCAGATGCACATTTAGGTAGCATGTTTGGCGAGTCTGATACTAGTGCATTGTTTTGAGTCAATTTATAATGCCACAGTAGGGATAGTCTGTATTTTTTTTTTTACCTTGAAACAGGAATCCACTTTGTCATGAAGCCCCAGATTAAGACCAAAATATCCTGAACAGTCAGTTAGATACAACAATTTTATTAGTTTTAACTTGTAGCAGGTTTTCATGCAAATCTCTGAATTTGCTTTATTTGGGCTTTAATCAACATTTCTACTAGGACTTTTCTTTTTCTTAACATGAAGGATGAATATTTATTTATTCTATGAGCAGTGCTCATAAAATGTTAAATCTCAGGTTGAACTTCGAATAGTAAAAACCACTATAGATAAGATATTTCTTGTATAAGCTTACGTGAATTGGCCGAATGCTCAGAACTTCTGCATAAACACTCCATATGCCTCCAGACCTTTTCAGCATTCCTCTCCAAGGAAAACATTGTAAGGTGTTTTCCAGTCATCTCCAGACGTAACTGCTAAAGTCATCCGCCTCTTTGGCTCTCCTTTCTAGTAGCTTGAAGTCTCACCTCCTATTTTTTTTCCTTTTGTTTTTCTTTTTGAGAATAAAAAACCTGTGGTACACATTTTATACTCCAGTTCTGATGTTATTTCACACATTTTCTGACGTTCATCTTATGAGGTCAACACAAACGTGTTAACTTCTGTAATTATAATTCATGGTGCTGCAAGGGAGTTTTATCATGTGCCAAGATGATGGTGATTATCATTTCAATCTCATTTGAAGTTTTTTATTTAAAATAATTATTTTATTTAATCTTCATTAAAACATCTGGCAACGTGTTTACTCTCAACAAAGTCTTGTTTTTGCATCAGCTCGCTCAAGATGTGCTTTGCCTGGTCTCTGACCTCAATGCACTTTGAATGGAGCATCCAGCCAGGTTAGAGCATGTTATTTTTTTTGTTTTCTCCAATGGAAAGATAAAGTTTGAGGTGTCAAAGGGGAGAAGGGCATAGCAGATAATCATGACCAAGTGTAGGTTGGTATTTGAGTCATTTTTCTTTTGAGCTGGTTCTCCCCCTACTGGTCATTTCATGTATGACACTCCAGACATATTCTCCATTTTGAATCATAAGAAGTGAAG
This sequence comes from Telmatherina bonti, assembly GCF_933228915.1. Taxonomy (NCBI): domain Eukaryota; kingdom Metazoa; phylum Chordata; class Actinopteri; order Atheriniformes; family Telmatherinidae; genus Telmatherina; species Telmatherina bonti. The sequence continues at coordinate 29,547,683 of NC_136622.1, forward strand.
TTGAACTGGGAATGCTGACACAACATAATGCGTTGTTGATTTTCTTATTCTCTTATTTGTATAACATCAACAATGGACATGTGCACCTCATTGTCCAAAGAAATCATTAAACATCCCTTTGCTACATGTCCTGGTCATCATTCCTGCTGTCTTTTTTTTTTTTTTTTTTTAAAAAAAACAAATATATATATATATATTGCTTGCACTTGTTACTGACACGTTATTAGCTGCTAAGTTAATATTACAGACAAGAGCATAAAAGTAGATTTTAACGTTGCAGTGTACTCTCTAAAAGCATGGCCTTTTTGCATAGAAGATATACAAAGATCCTTGCCAGTAAAAATTCAGTAATCCTTTAAATGGGTCTTGCAAATGATCTAAAATGATTTAATCTGTGTAAGGAATTCAGGGTATGTACTGTGCATTAGTTTCTAACTGTGAAAAATGGTGGGAAGTCATTTCCTTTTTCATATCACTTTGTGAACCGGATGCCTTTTTTTTTTTTTTTTTTTTTTTTTTTTTTTTTTTTTTTTTTGCCTGTGCACTGAAAGCAAGACCTGATCAGGGATCTTCAGTTTGTTTACCAGTACTTCCTGGGTTTTTAAAGGGCTACAAAATGGACAAACATTGACCAGAAGGTGCATCTCAGCGGGTCGATAATGCTGATGTGTAATTCAGCCACTGTGTGGACAAGGCAATATTTTCCGATCAAGTGGTTTCTAGACTTTACAGAATTGTATGAGACACAGTTGCCATGAAAATTTTTGAAGCAAAAGAGAAAAAAAAAAATTGGGTCATTAAGAATGTTTTTGCTTGATGGACAGAATCATATAATCTATTCTTACTTCAGCACCTGCCCTCGTGGCCACGTCTGCTTGGTCACAAATGTGTCCCCTCAGAGATCCAGCTAGGAAATTAGCAAAAACCATAATTCCAGATTATCTTGTACTGACATATTTTACAGAAGAAGCACATATCTTACAAATGAAGGGTTGTTTAATGTTGTGTATTAGACACTGTGAGCCTAGTTTCTTTTAAGAGAATAAAGAATCGTGATTGCAATTATTTATGTGGCATATTTTTTCTGTATTCTAAAAGCTGTAGAATTAAAGGGGAATGCCACTAAATTTTCGAATGCATATTTTTGTTCCATGTATATATGTTGGAAAACACATCTAGATTCTATTGTTTATGAATTTCAGGCAGAGAAAAAGTATTCAGAAAACCCTAAGTTGTGATCCTCAAATATCTTGTTTGTTTTGTTTTGTTTTTTTTCTTTCACCTACAATAAATCCAAGTACAAAGTAATGTCATTTGCTCCAACTCAATAGAAGGGCAGCCTTCCAGAGAATGTACTCATCACAGTAACAACATATACAATTTATAAATATACTGTAGTATGTCTACATGACCAGAGTGGAAACCAGTGTTCACATCTCCAGTGATTAGTTATAAAGTTATGGCCTTCTGTCTTGCTGAGTAGGTCCCGTCACACCTCACTGCTGAGGGACATTGCTACTGTAAGGGGGATTTTAAATGGAGTATTATAAGTTTAGATGGTAAATGTCATAGCAACATTCCTGTAGTTCAGGGAGTACCCTTGCTCTCGCATGTTGGGATCTAGTCTTGCCACCCACAACCCTCAGCTGGATGAAGCCTGCATTAAAATAAAGGAATGAATAGACATGGCACTGTATCGGTAGTAAGGTTGCACACATTCCCTGTAATAAGTCCTTTAATGTTTTAGCTGGTCAGTGTATGTTCTTTTGTTTGTTCCTCCACTCCACTCCAGCATTTTTCTTCCCTGGAGGACTGACTGCTTCTGAGGTCTCTAATGCTATTGTGGCTCAGAAGGCACAAATCTCAACAACCAGGCTGTGTTATTTAAGGGATATCACCTCTCAAGGCACTGATGTTGTTAAAGCACTATATTTATTTAGGTGATGATGTTATTAGATTTTCACAAACCACATGTTAATGTCATTTAAGCCATACAATGTAGACACACTGACCTTTACGTAAGGTCAAAGTAAAGATCACGAAGAGTCCATAATCCACCAGCTATCCAGTGCATCTTTGCTTCATAAAGCTGAAATTCCCTAGACTTGCTGGTGCTTAAATGTGCATGTTCACCAGGATTATGTCTCCAGCATCTAATCATGTCATATTTACAGATCACAGCACCTCCTGAAGGCTTTTATTATGGTAGGTCTTAACAACAGCCAGACCCTCTTTCAGTGGTAGATAAATTGTCAAATTAATTTCACATACTCAAACATTTTCGAGATTCTTTTCTTTTTTTGTGCAAATTTAAATTATGGATTTACTGTACCCTATATTTATTTTCCCAGTTTAAGCAAGATTTCAAATACGATTTGTATTATTTGGGCACCTAATATGATAAATACAAATGTATTTTTACAGAAGTAAGTGTACATGGGTTTTTTTTCCCCTTTACTTATTTACTGTTTCAGTTTTCTCAAGCCACCTGAAAGAGGTTTTATTTTGTAAAAAGAAAAAAAAGAAAAAAAAAAAAGGCCGGAACTACTATTTTGACAGCAGCGTTGCATTTCCGGTGGCAAACGACAGAGAATGAGGCGGAGCTAAAGATAAAGTGACGTCACCGGCGGCGGTACAGGTCCACTGATAACATCACTGCAGCAAAGAAAAAATCCCGGATATCTCTGACACCTGCACCCGCTTTGGTACGTTTTTATTATCTTTTTTTTTTTTTTTTACGTGTCTTTATTGAAGTTTTTCTACAGCAGAATTCCTTTACAACCGGGTTGTTAGTAAAGTAAAACCAAAAGTAATAAAGTTGCGCTTCAGTCTAGCAGCTACAGTTCTACATTACATTATGTTACAGGTTGACGCAGAGGTTCAACTTCTGCTTTCAGCCTGATTATCATACAGGGGTTATATATTAATGTAATGTTACATCTGTCCAACACTAAGGCTTTAGTTGTTATTTAGACCTGCTTCATGCGTTTAGCTTGGGATTTGAAGCTAGCAAGCAAGCATCCATAAACCTGCCAAAAAGAGGATATGTTGGGGTTTGGTTATTTAAAGTAAAGTCAAACAAATAGTTTTTCATATAAACATCAATTGAGCAAATTATTCATTGCATTTACATAATATCAAATCCAGCAGTGGATTTATCATCAGAAAATTGTTGAACTGATTGAGTTAAAATGCTAGTAAGTAAGCGGATTTATATACTCTTATAAACATTTACTTTGGTGTTGTTGGGTTTTTTTGGGGTTTTTTTTTTTTTTTTTTTTTTTTCCATTATTTTATTTTATTTGAATATGTTTTGCCTTAGTACTCATTGTTGTTTAACTGCACATTTGTGTTAATATTTTAGTCTAAGAAAATAAGACAACTTACTGAGCAGGTCAGCTTTTAACTTTGGACCAAATATTTAATCATTTACACTAAAGATAATAAAGAAACAAACAAAAAAGGAACTAAATTATTACCTGTTATCTGAGGCATATCATACTGACTTTGTAGCTCAGATATTTTGACCTTATTTGATAATTGGTTCTGCAGGATTTCTTTGTTTGCACTGTTTATGTTTGATCCTCAGTGTTTCCAGTAACTTTTTCTAGTTTTAACAGCTCACATTTTAATCTGACTGTATGCACGCGGTGTCAATCTGCTGTCACCAGGTAAACCCTGACATGTTATGCCAAAGTTCCCTGTGACCTGACATGCACAAACCGGCCGTGATAGGACAGCAGATCAGGCCTGCTATGGCTGCTAGGCAGCAGAAACCTGCGGCTCCTTCAGGCAGCTCATCTGAAGCCAAACGAATGGATCCACGAGCCAATGAGAAGAAGTGCTGTAGGTATCGAGCCCTCCCTCCCCCAGTCTTTCTACATTTTGAATGTGAAAGATAAGTCTTTCATCTGCCATATATTCATCATTGGACCACAACTGTTGCATTATTATTAGTTATACACTTAAATTAATCAGTAGTTTTAAAAGCGGAACTGTGGACCAAGAGTTACTGGAAAAACATTAATGACAAGCAGAGATTATTAAATTTCAACTTAGACGCACCTTCTGTCTTGTACACTACTGGTATGTACACGTGTGTCTGTATGTGTAAAGGCATGTACAGCTGCATTCCTCCAGAAAGGTTGTCGTGTTAAAATAAGAATGTGTCATTAATTTGTGATGATTCATTTAAAAAAAAATTTTAGTTCTTTTTTAAAATAATTATTATTATCATCAGTAATGTGTCTGAAATTCTTTTTAAAGGACTTTGGCATTTAATAATTCCCATTTTATGAGTCGAGGAATCTCTGTTCTGAGAAGTAGAGTCAGGTCTGTTCTTGCCAACTCTTTGTTTTGAAAGGTTTATCTTCTCCTGAACTGTTTTCTAAGAATACTAACCTGAATGTTTTCCATTCCACGTTCAAGCCCTGAAAGTTAGACAGGGAGCACAAAACCGAGTTTCTGAGCAGCTGAACTTGGACAAACATTAATCTACTGGCAAGACATGACAGATATGTTATAGATATTAACTAACCAGTGGATACTGCAGTAATGGAATTGCACTATAACACAGGACTCCCCCATTGCTTAAGAAGTATATTTACTGTGCACTTTTGCAGTTCTTTATGAATCCTATTTTAATTCAACATGGACTTTTCCAGAGGCTTGATTTAGCAGAAAAAGTACTGGCATGCTTAAAAACTGGAATCTTGTTGAAGTGTCATCCAGTTTGTCTTCATGGATGTTTTGTGTGCAGCTTGGGCCTCCTACATGACCAATTCTCCAACTATGATAGTGATGATTGGCTTGCCTGCCAGGGGGAAAACCTACATGTCCAAGAAGCTAACACGCTACCTCAACTGGATTGGAGTTCCAACAAAAGGTCAGTATAGAGGAAGCATGTTTTAACTTCATGCATATAATAGGATTTGGTCTGTCTGCATATTCTACATAAAAGGAAATAAACAAAAACGAGAAACATATCCCAGCCATATAAAGATTTCTTTGTGAGAACACACTTTTTAATGATTCTTTTTAGAAGGCACATTAAGATGTTCATGTCCAGGTTGATACATTTTTCCTATGACAATGTATGATTTCAACAGGACTAGTTGAAGTCTGTGCTTAAAGCAAAAATGATTCAGTTTGGGTTTGTATTTAGCCCCCATCTCCTAATTGTACCGCTTTGTTTATAGTTGTACTCTTTTGTTTACAACTATAAGGAAGCCACGAAATGGGTGTGACAGATGTAGTTGAAATAAAGGTCACTGTCTCTGCAGAGGTTATGACCACTGTCTGCTTTTTCCTCTTTCGCCCTGTTTCCCTTGATTCTTTGCAGTCTTTAATCTTGGCGTTTATAGGAGGGAAGCAGTGAAGTCTTACAAGTCCTATGACTTCTTCAGACACGACAACAAAGAAGCAATGAAGACTAGGAAGTAAGAAAGATCTTCACAACATGAACCTGTCATGCTGTCGTCGACCTCTAGAACAACCTATTGTTCTTCTTCCTGTAGATCTTTTCATCTGGAGTGTATCCAGCTATTATTGAACACGTCCTGAAGATTATACAAAGCAAAAGCCTTTTATTTTTCTAAGCACTTCTTGTGTTTCCACAGACAGTGCGCTCTGGTGGCGCTGCAGGACGTCAAGGTGTATCTGGGTGAGGAGGGAGGCCAGATCGCTGTAAGCACAAAGTAAAGTTTAGTGTATTTGTTGTTCGTAAACTAATGTAAAGTTCATTTGACTTAAGCTGCATGTTGTTCAGGTTTTCGATGCGACCAACACCACCAGAGAGAGGAGGGAACTCATTCTCAGTTTTGCAAGGAATAATGAATACAAGGTCAGAATTACACTGAATGACTAAAGAAACATTCTCTGGTCAGACTTCGTTTTTGATGCTGAATTGATATATTAAATCGTCAGAGGGTTATTTATGATACATTCCCTAAAGCTAAACACAATCTACGTTGAACAAACATCATGTAGGCATGTAAAACATGCCTTAATAATAGACATTTTCATCCTTCTTAAGTGAAAGTTTTTCATTAATTGATAATTTAGTAACTATTAGTTTAAGATTTAAGCTAAAAGCACACATTTAAGATGATTAAGAATCTCTTTATTCATGTATTTTTCAGGTGTTTTTTGTCGAGTCGATATGTGATGATCCAGATGTCATTGCTGAAAACATTATGGTATGTTTAACTATTATATAAAGTTGTTTTTTTTTTGTTGTTTTTTTTTTGTTTAATTCTCCACATATGTTGAAATCGTTACCAATGTGTGATAAGTCATCTCTGCAAATGTCTGTTTCTTAAAGGATGTGAAGGTTTCCAGTCCAGATTACCCAGAGAGGGACAGGGAAAGTGTCATGGAGGATTTTCTGAAGAGAATTGAGTGTTATAAAGTGACCTACCAACCTTTAGATCCAGACAACCACGACAAGTAAGGGGTTATTATGAAAGAACTCTAAGATGCAGCTCATTTGGAACGTTTCTGTGACAGGAGGCTGTGACATTTATGTAAACGTGGACAAAATAATGTGTACTTGCAGAAACAGACCAGCAGGTGGAAACAGGAGCTCATTTTTAATTAAAAGCAAATCAAAGACTCAAACAGTTCAAATGTGTCTCCTTTCTAAGCTCATCCCATCTATGTTAAATGCTGGTGCTTTGCGTGAAGTAAAAAGCTTGTATTGTCTATAAGTTTGCAGTCATGACGAGGATGAGTGGTAGTCAACATTTTTTCTGCCTTTCACCCATATTTACTTGTGAAGAAACTGTTGACACTAATTCATGAGGTATTTAGACTACACAGAAAGTACATATCTCCACTCTATCCTTGAGTGTCTTTTCCTGGTTTTGGTGGCGTAAATGTTTATAATTGAAGGTATCTTTCCACTCTGGCCTGCAGGAACATGTCCTTCATCCAGATTATCAATGTTGGCCGCCGATTCTTGGTCAACAGGGTTCAGGACTACATTCAAAGTAAGATAGTTTACTACCTCATGAATATCACCGTACACTCCCACTCCATCTACCTCTGTCGGCACGGAGAGAGCCTTTACAACGTGGAAGGACGGATTGGAGGTGACTCTGAGCTGTCAGAGAGAGGGAAGCAGGTGCTTTATCAGTTTATGTGTTTCTATGTCTGTCTTGCAGAAAGATGCGATTGTGAAGAAGTCATACTCTGTTTTTTTTTTTTTTTTAATAAACAGATGTTAACAGAGGTGGCTTGACGTGTCAGCAACTCAACAATTATAAAACCAAATGTTTAAAAAAATGTATGAATATTTATTTGATATATCATTTAGTTCAAGCGAATCCATTTACATCTGAAAGCATCATAGTTTGTAGTTGCTATGGGAAGTTTGCTTAATTTAATTCCCCATGTCAACTCTGACGTGTTTAGTTGCCAGTCTGAGAGCTTTTTTTCTGATTTGTTTAGTTTCTTTTCATCTCATCTTCAACAGTTTGCTACAGCACTGAGGGGCTTCGTAGAAGAGCACCGACTGTCAGACTTGAAAGTTTGGACCAGCCAGATGAGGCGCACCATCCAGACAGCCGAGGAGCTGGGTGTTCCCTATGAGCAGTGGAAGATACTTAATGAAATTGATGCTGTATGTATATTACTTTCTAAACAGCAATAATATTAAGTCAAAAGGGGAAGACGGTCACTGTTACTGCTTCCTGTTTCAGGGAGTGTGTGAAGATATGACCTATAAGATGATTGAGGAAAAGTATCCGGAGGAGTTTGCTATGAGAGATCAGGACAAGTATCATTACCGCTACCCTGGAGGAGAGGTAAGACTTTAAACTCCCCTCTATAAATGATTGGTGTTGTTTATTTTCATTAAATGCATCATTTTCCTCTCTCCAGTCTTACCAAGACCTGGTTCAGCGGCTAGAGCCGGTTATCATGGAGCTGGAGCGACAAGGCAACGTTCTGGTCATTTGTCATCAGGCCGTCATGCGCTGTTTGCTCGCCTATTTCCTGGACAAGAGTGCAGGTGCACAGAAACATGACACACCGTCCACTGCTGTTTGTTTGTGCTGTGTGTGTAAAACTTGGAGAAATAGAAAGAGTAACATTCGAATGTATAAAAGGTTTAGAAACTAGAGAGAAATTCAGAATTCTTTGGTGTTAGTGCAAGACCATCCTGACACAGAAGAACCTGCTTTTATAACCCTCACCTGAAGGAAAATGGTACAGGCACAGTCAACTGGGCAGATCCACAACAGAAAAAAATGCAGACAGGTCACCGGGGGTGACCAAAGTCAGTCGCGGGCTGATGTCCTGCAGGTTTTCAATGCATCCCTTTTCCGACACGTCGGGCTCAGAGTAATCAGATCCAACTGCCAATGAAGTTCTGCACAGTCACTGATTCATTTAAGTCGGGTTTATTGGAACAAGAATATGTGGAAAACCTGCATGATTGCGGCCGTCGAGGACTGGAGCAGGACACCCCTGCTGTAAACTGATTTTGTGTGAAATGAACTGAACATTTAGTTTTAGTAGAAGTTTTAATAGAAATCCTTCTATTGCACAATAAACTTCACAGGATGCTTCACTGTTCTCAGATCACAAATACCTCATTTATCAGTTTCATTTAGTTATTTTCTAGACATCAGCAAAGCCTCTGCTGTTAGTAACCCTAACCTGTGACATGAAGGCTAATCCTCAGTGGATGTTTTGTCTGCCTGCCAGGTGTTGTTTTACTCTAAGCTCCAGGCTGATGTAAAGAGTATCTAAGAATAGGGCAGTTGTAACAGCAGCATATGGCGTCCAGTAAGGAGGCCGTTACCAGCAGGTTAAGGGTATTTTCTACATTTAATGCACAGGGCTAGATATCCGCTCCAATAAGATAAAGCGTGTCCATGTGGTGTTTATTATGGTTTTAAAAAAACAACCCAATAAAAAGGTCATGCCACTGTTTTTTCACCTACAAACTGCAGAACAGCAGTGATCCTGACAGGCAGAAATAACAAACCAAAGGAACAAGTCACACCAACAGTGGTCTGGGTCTCGAAACAGCAGCTGCAGGTCTGGGAGCAGCGGTGATAGAGGCACAGCTAATTTGGATATTAATAGTTCATGAGTTTACAAATGAAAAAAAGAGTTAAAATCCAAGGCATTTTAAAACATTAAGGGATTTCTTTAAACCAGGCTCCAACAAGCTGCAGCTTGAGCCCTTCTTCACTGGTGTTAGAGGGAAACTGTTATTCTGTGTGGACTGATTCAACAATGCTGGCTTACCTGTATGCTTGATCTGTACAAAAGAAATTAGCAGGTAGTTAAGCCTGTGGCACTGCTAACATGTCCAGTGCTAACACACAGCATTAGCCAAAAGATACCAAATTTAAGATGATGAAAAAGCATTTTGGAAACTGAACCATGCAGATGTCATTTAAAGAATTCAACTACTGCCACAAGTTTCTTTTTTTTGCAACTTTTAAGGATTTCACAAATATTGAATATTTACAATAGAAACATTTGTCAACAAATTGGAGCTACCAGTTTCTGACCGTGAACTTTAAAATCAAAAGTTAAATGTTTAGAAAAGGAAAGATGTCCTTCTCTCAAGGACAGGGTCACTAAAATGACAACAAAGAGCTCGACTCTGCAAACTCAGTATCAGAAGATTTCATCATTTATGTCGCTATCGAGCATTTAGCACTGTTACGTAGGTGTATGAACTCTGATGGTTTCACCATGATGCATAAAAACCAAGAGAACATCAACGGTTTTGTTAGTTGTAAGTTATTATAAAGAGTCAATAAAGCTGGTGGTTTGAAAGATGACTTATTTTAAATGATTATCTGAAGACTATCAGGCCTATCATGTAAATGAGAAACACAAGTTAAATCAGGTTCATCTGTGCTTTAAGTGGTTCCATAATGGATATAGACTGAAGAAGAAAAACAGTGACTGTGTTAACAGGAAACATATCAAATAAAAAGCGATTATGGAGCTGCAAACTTCCTGTGATTCTTCATGAGAAATCTGCTCGTAAATATCACTGATGGATCTCAGTTTGTCCCCTTTTTGTGGACATGTTTTATGTCAAATGTGTGGACAGAGATGAAACTTTTCGTCAAAGCTCCAGAAGTAAAAGAAAAGCAGGTTTCCTGTTACTTTCTATAATCATTGTTTATCAAGTTTAGAATGAACGACACTCATCAACATCTGATAACTAAAGAGCAAGCATGAATACATCATACTAACAGACAATCAATCCTTACAGCGTTTGATATGTAAAATTATTTCCAGATATTAAACCTAAATAGTGACATCTCTTTATCCCAGTGGAAGATTTCTTTTATGTCGCGCCACAACATCCAAACTTTATAACAAAGTAACTCAGTTATCCCTGTTGAGCGTCATTTTGGCAGATAAGGAGGGAAAAGTTCTCTTTTTAAAGGAACAGACCTCTGGCTGAACCAGATGACGGGGATGATGGCCACGTGTCCCGATCAGTTCAGTACAAACAAAAGAAGATCAAGGAGGAAAAACTACCCCTCCATGTTTTAGTCTTGCAGACAGGTTAGGTTCTTTAGGAGTCATCCAGATGTCCTCCAGCTAGATGACCGCTGCTTCCTGATCTCCTAACGAAAAGAGCAGGACTGAACTTTCTTTCAGTGTAGAATGTAAAAATAACCAACTTTGCGCTTCATTTATAAAACAGCGTAAATGATTCATTTTTAAAGTGCCTGTATGCAGAAAAGCGGAAAATGATGTGCTGTTAGAATAACTTTCTCCATAATGCTGTGCTCATGCAGCTCCTCCAGCAAATGTTCTTGTTATAAATCCCTCCTCTTGCTTCCTCCATGCTGCATCAGTGCATTCACCTCGCAGCATTATGCAGAAGATGCAGGGATATCATTTAAAAATCCTAAATTAACACTACAGATGTATTAAGGAAAGTTTTTTACCTTAGCCTCAGGTGACGATGTCAATTGTAATGATTTAGCTGATTTAGTGCATTTTCCATCATTGAATCCAGTCCTTCTAGTTAACATGGTCAAGGGGAAAGGAACTAAATGTAAAAAAAATCAAGCCAGACAATTAACTCGATGTTTTAATTTACATGAAGATTAATAGTTCATATAAATATTCTCATGTAAAGAGAGAAGTCATTCATTTCTGTGCATCTGTGGCTTGTTTGCGTAGGTCGTTCAGGCCTGGGAGGAAGTAGATAAGCGGAGATTCAGCACCTACGCAGTTAGAATTCTGAATTTCTATATTTGGAGAAGAAAAGCTCTCTGTGCTGAGCTGGGAGGACGTCTGGAAGTGACATGGAACAGAGCAAACACTGTATGTTGTAAGAGCAGGGAAGGCCCACTTTTTGGTCAGCTGATCCGATGGTAAATTCTCTGCCATGTTTTCTCATTGGATTTAGCTTCATTTCACCATCAGTTTCTCCATTATTTCCTTCCTCTGTAGACTTATACTTTTAGGTAAGAGTTTCCTTGCAGGTGTGCACATTATCCTGTCAAGACTGTTGTGTGTGAAGCGGCACACGCCTCCACCTCCATGTCCCCGCATCCTCTCTAACGGCACCAACATGAGTCCGACATAAATCTGCAGAACATTAACAGGGTGGTGATGCTGGAAAATCCTGTTTAAAAATCAAAACCATAATAATTTTAAATGTGCAGACGGAGGATGTCATCGGTCAACAGAGGAAGTGGTGTGTGTGATGAGCTGTTCAAAGTGTCAGCACAGTGTGTTTAAATGTGCTTCCACCCACCACACATAAGTGCAGCTCCAGCAGCGCTGCGTACGAGTTGGAGCTGCCCGTGGGTGTGCCTTCAAGCTAAGGGGAAAATAATAATATTTATTTAGCTTTACTCTGTAATTCTTCACTTTTAATTTGCTTTAGATGATCTACCCTACATGAAGTGCCCCCTGCACACCGTCCTCAAACTCACCCCTGTAGCTTATGGTGAGTCAGCCGTCCCCACAAGACAACCCAACACATCCCTTTATTTTTGTTTGCTTGTTGTGATGCATGCTCACCCCGACTCTCTCTGTTAGGTTGTAAAGTGGACATGTTTGACTTGAAGGTGGAGGCTGTCAACACTCACAGGAACAGACCCTTTGTAAGTTTCTAAAACCTGATTTCATGGAGTGTTTCTTAAAGTTGTTTGCCATCCTTTATCAGTTTGATATGTGCGCACCGCTGCTTTCCAGCCTGTCATGACAGGACAGAGTGTGGACCAGAACTGTTCACAGGAATTCAAACCAAAATTACAGCCTGCTGTTTTTTCATCCTGCTTTAAGACGCCAAGTATCCACCCTCCAGGCAGCTTGCTTTATCTACTCACTAAATCTTGTTTTAACCATGTCTACTGAACGCCCACTCAACCAGCCTCAGACCCAAACCCAGTAAACAACAATCCTTAGAACTTCATCAGTAGATGAAAGTTTTATTCAGTTAAATTAAATCTATTTTTCACAGCAAAACACATCACTTTACTCAAGCTGGGAAGCTTCCAGCAGCTACCAGTCTGGCTGCATCAATGTGTTTATCTGTGTTAAGTTTTAATGTAAGAGCCGGCCATAGAAATCTTTTATTGACTGCTTCTGTTTTGTGACTTTAATTCATCGTTTTATTACCTAACGTGTGTCAATTTGAATCCAATGAAATACTTTTTTTTTTTTTCTTTTCAAACTTCAAATGAAAGCAAAAAAATTCAGAATATCTGATCATGGAAGTCTGAACGGCTGGGTGAGGGCTGTGTCTCATATGCAGACGAAAATGGATCTGTGCTCGCTGTTGCATGCAGGTTTAAGCTTATTTATATGAAATCTGCGAGGTTATTTACAAGCCAAAAAGATATAAATATTATTTAGGATAAATTTTTAGAATGTAACAGAATTTCCAAGAAACAGCAAAGCATTCTGGGAAATGCACTCACATGCAAATTCTTGCCTAGAACTCGATCAAAAGATGATTATTTATATCTGATCTGTAAACATCAGCTTGCCTATCTACTACAACTTCTATCTGAAGTTGTCAAAATCTGTGTACCTGTTCCTTGAGTGTGTGTGTGTGGAGGTTTTTTTTTTTTTTTTTAACCCTTAAGACCCAAACATGAAAAGAATGGACAGAAAAGTCCAGTCAGTCACGCCAAATGTCTCAGAACAGTTCTCATGAAATATGTAAATCATCTGCTTTCAGGGAGGTTCACATCTATCTGTTACACAACTCTTCGCAAGAGAATGATTGATTTTTTTTATTCCAAATAAAGAGCCTTTTCTCAAGTGCTTCAGATCAATTATGTGACAAATCTGTCTTCTCCATCTGTCAGTGAAGGGAACGTTGAAGAGAAATGCTCTTGTTGAGCAGCTGAATGTGCTGAACATCTGTAATAATGCTTGTTTGCATTGTGGTCTACCTGATAATTATTTTTCACTTGCAATTAAAACCATGATTTGGTTATAAACAATTACAGTTTCCCATATTTCATGATGTCCTCAGATATATTATTTTTTAAACTGTATTAAATAAAATTATTGCACACTTTAAAACATTTATATTAACTAAACTTATTTTGTTTGCTTATTTACCAAAAAAAAAAAAAAAAAACCCACAATAGAACAAATGCAATCAATTTAAAAAAAAAAAAGAAAGTAAACAAATGAAGCCAGGAAAATTTATCAGAAGGGATTTTATAAACATGTATTTCCTTCCTGCAGCCTCAGTAAAAGAAATCATTCCTCCGACACACTCAGAGCGCCTTTTGTCTTAATTTCCTCATCAGTAAAGCTCCATATCGGCTCCTTGCCTGCAGTTTGTGCTGATTGGCTGATAAATGTTCGTTTTAGACAGAGTGGGTGTGAACACACAAACACATTAACTGAGAAACTTCTTGTTAACTGGGATGAGGAATATCCTGTGCTGTGCCCAGCATAACAAAGCTTCTATTTCTGGTTTTTTCGCTCAGTATCTGTTTATATGTCTTTGCTTTCTCCCAGCTTTGCACATGTGAGGCAGTAATTCCATGCAGAGGTGTTTTTTTTTTTTTTTTTATTGTTTTAATAAAAACATTTGCTCATCCACCCACTTTGTCTGTGGTTTTCTCCAACCAGAATAAAGCTAGGACCATGCGGCCACCTTTCCTCCGTAGGAACAGTTTCACCCCGCTGTCCAGCCAGGACCAAATTAAACGACCTCGCCTTTACAGCGTGGACAACCCTTCACAAAACCCAACGTTCCGGGCTCCCACTTTACCCAGCATGCAGTTCTCTGAGGCATCTAAGGGGGCTGAATTGCACCAAAGTGAGGTCAGTGACATTTAGAAAAAAGCCAAAAAAAAAAAAAAAAAAAAAGACAAGACATTGTGACTGTAGGTATGAGATTATTTAACAGATGGTTTGAAGAGATTAAGATAAAGAAAATGATGAAGAAAGGGATGATGGGATAATCATGTTTGTCTTAAACAGGACTTTTTAACGTGTCACTAAAATCCGGCTCACTGTCACACAAACTGCAATCTGAACACAGAATTTAGACTAATTTAGGGTTGATTGAATTAAAAAACAACCACAATACTGTCCAGGTTGGAGAATGGTCAGCATGCTAAACGACCACACTTCTCCGACTGAAAAGACTGAAAGATCAAAACCCTTTAAAATTCACACTAAGAAAGAAGCAAGAAAACAATGTTTTGTGTTCTTCTTCTTGCCTTTTGGAAAATAATAAGAATCAGTGTTTGTTTTTTAGAAAAAATGGTTGAGATGAAAGTTGACCACATAGTAATGGAGTAATGATAGTAGAGATGTCCGATATTATCGACGATAAAATGCATTATCAGAAATTATCGGATTTTTTTTTTTTTTACACAACTATTACACACCATGCACATATTATATATCAAACTCTTCAGCTAAGTCTTATCTCATTCAAAATAACATGTAAAACATGTCATGTATAGTTTTCCTGATAGTTTTTTTTGTGTGGCACAACTCACTCCAAAAATATTGGTATCAGAAATAAAGAACGGACAAAATCAGGTATCTGTCATTGGTTAAAAAAAAACAAAAAAAACAACTAGTATGGAACATTCCTAAACAAAAGTCAAATAATTAAAATTTGATAGGTATTAAATACCCAAACCAAGAGGTAGCAATTGATCTGGCAGATTTATCTCCATGAATATTTTATGATAGACATTCTGTTCACCGAAAAGTTTTTTTCTGCCAAACGGATGTTAAAGGAACAAAAATCAGAGAAGCGATTAAAAACAACGAAGTCAGACTCTTTACAGGCGACTGGATTGTTCAGTTGTTGTAAGAGTTTTTTTTTTTTTTTCTTTTTAATCACTACACTTCCACTAAATATTTCTTATTTTATTTTATATTTGTATTTTTTTTATTTAATTTAATTCAATTTGATTTCTGTAACATTTATAGACTTTATTTAACGTAGACTTATTCCTTATTTCAACAGAATAATACTAATACTGACCCTGTGAATGACTGGCGACCTGTCCAGGGTGTACCCTGCCTTTCGCCCAGAGACTGCTGGGATAGGACTCGGACTAAGTGGTTTAATAAATAATAAATGGATGAATAATACTAATAATACTAATTTAATTTTATTTTTACTATTCAGCTCTCTTCTGGTCTGATCAAACTTGGTTTATAATATTAGTAATGCGTGAGAAACTAAAGAAACTGCAGGTAATCCGTCCTGCAAAAAAGTGTAACCACTAACATGAGGTAAAAACCAAAAAAGAAAAAAAAACAGCACAGAAGAACTCTTTCATGCTTAAAAAATTCTCAGTCATAACCTGATCTTTTTTTTTTTTTTTTTAAACACAAAAAAACTGTTTGTTGAAACCTGTTGAACTTTTCTTCAGGGTCAGCGCCACTCGCTTTATGGGAAAATCACAACTGAAGAATTTAGTTTATCTCCAACCACAAGAACTCGGCTGTTTTCCTTTGCTGATTCTCAAAGCAGAACTTCTGTGTTGCTAAACGCTGCAAACACCACACAACGTCTGGTTTTATGGATCAGCCAGAACTTCTGTCATACATTCAGTTTATTTTAATGCACATTTTCTCCTTTTCTCCCTCTCTAAACTGTGTTTTATCAGTTAGTCTGAATGCTATTAAATACCTGGTCTGGTTTTTACACAAACACAATTTTCATTTAAATCATCTGAGACTTATTCCTGTAAAAAACATCTATTTAATAAAATCAACAGATAAACAACAGCATCATCCACCGTGTTAAACTGCTCAACCAGATGACGTTTAAACAACTTCCTACTGATTGGTTGCTCAGTAAATGTTTGTTTTTGACTCATCTGATTGCACGTTAAGGCTTATAACCACCTAAATATCTCCTAAGTTTGTAGGACCAAAGAATTTAGCTTCTCTCTGCATACAGAAGTGTTTTCATTTACTAAAAATCCCTCCATGAACATGTTGAATATGCTGGGATGTAGTCCACATGTTTTTCCAGCGTATTTACCTTCGCTGTTGCCCACAAAGTGACCTTTGTTAATATGACTGCACTTGGAAACGTGGAAAGAAGCAGAAGGAGTGTCTGTCTGGATTAAAACTGTTTAGCAGTTCAGCATTAGCTCACTTCAGCCGGTGCCAGTCAAAACAAATGCCTCACTCCTTTTTTGGTTTGGTGTTTTTGATAATATTGTCCCTTTCTTTCCCTCTTCCTCTTCCACCTGGCAGGACTCCATGAACAGTTTAGGTCCTGCAGATGCAGAAGAATGTCTGAAGAATTAAAAAGAGCCAAACTGGTGTATCTTCGTCTTCGCATGCTAAACATCTGCTTCTTCCATCTCATTGTCTCACTCCTTCACATTAACGTTTAAAACATTTCTCCTCATGGGTACGTCGCCAGTCCGGAGGACCAGCTACATTAAGTTCAGCACTGCATCACACACTGTATCTGTATAGCTTCATATGTTATTTTATGTTTCTGTCACGTATGTTGTAGAATGTACAAGAATGAACGTGCTGCTTTGGAATGACAAGCTTTCAGTCTGGGATCGTGTCAGAGGTTTGCAGCAGACATACAGCAGGCGACTGTCACATCATGCTGTAGGACATGTAGAGATTTTGGGGCGTTGGATCAATTTATTACCCTCAGTTTTAATGAAAGAGTTCCTCTCTTTAAGGAAGCCATGTACAGCCTTAACTTGTCCTCAGATTGTATTCCTTAACTTTTCTTTGTAAACATTCCCAGGCAATGTGTGTCCTTCCTCTGGTAATCTGACAGGATGAAGTAATTATAGTAGTGTGAAGGTAATTTAAACAAATGACACTGTTTTAGTACGCAGCAGACAGGCACAAGCTGTAAAAATGAATTAAATGTTCTGTCTAGCCTTATAAAAAGTGCAGGAGCTACTGTGACTCCTTTCCTATGTGATAAAAGATTTCTTACTTGTGAATTATTTTGCCTTTTGTTTAAAAATGAGTTTTGATATATTCCATGTTTGAATAACATTTAATGTTCAGCAGCTTTCAATCAGCAGAGTTTTAATAACTTATTTTAAGGAAAAGAAAGTTGCAAATGAATGAGAGCAACTTGTATTGAGAATCAATTGGCCATAAAAAAAAAAAGTGCCTTTTTTAAAATGAACAGAATCCTGTTTGACCTTTAATCTGGTTAATTTAAACATGTAAAATCAGGTTTTGCTTAAATTGAAGGGTAGGTGATACATTTTCCATGTAATGTAATTGTATACATTATTTCATTGAATAAAAATAATTTTCCATTGCTTTTATATTGATTTATGTTTATTCTCACTGTATTTAGGATCATTCTGACCATATAAGATCATTTTATGTGTTGCACGTGTGTGTGTGTGTGTGTGTGAGAGAGAGAGAGAGAGAGAGAGAGAGATTATTCAGCCTAAACTCATGAGCTGAACTCAAGCTGGGGAGTCATTTGTCTTTGTTCTATATGAGCTGGTGACGCCACAGACGTCGCTGGTTTGGCAACTTTTTTTAATGCAATTGACAAGTTATCCAGAACACGTGCAACGTTTTCCTATGACCTTTGTAATGATTCAAAAATGACCTTTTATTTTTACTATAAACACTGATGAACAAACTAGCTTCCTCTGATGCACCAACTGGATCATAAAACAAAAAACCTGCAATAAAAAGTCAGGCATCCAGAACAACTCGAGGTCACATTCATAACAAATTCATCAAAATCAAAGAGCATGCGCTAATATCATACAGGGGGCATTGGAAGAGAGCAGCTCATTCACAAAGTGTCATCACTGTTGACACGGAACAGAAAACATGTAAAGCCAAGAATATCAAAGCAACAAGTTAAATAGGCTCTGAAATGTGAAGATGGGCTGGTCAATAACCAGCAAGCTGTAACCAGGAACCCACAAAGCAAACATAATAGAGCAAACCCCAAAAACACACCGAGGAGGAACACGGTGCAATGGGACTGAACAGCTGGAAAGATAGCTCAATATACATGAAAGTGGAAACGATTCATCAATGGCCTTAATTCAGAATAGATTAAGTAAGTAAAGCGCTAATAAATCAGTCATAAATGCTAACACAGTCCCAGTACAGGTTCTGTTCAAAAACATGTAAATAAATGTTTTAAAAACAGTTAAATCTATGATTAATCTACCTTGCAGTCAGTGGAAAGCATTTCAACAGCTGCTGAATGAGTCATCAGGAAGATGAAGAAGTAAGAGTCAAATAATCAGCATTTTTGAGGATTAATGTCAAGACGTTCTGATGTCTCCCATGGGCCTTGGATGAATAAACTCTGATACAAAGCTCTAGATAATACCCACATTGTTGCTTAACGAGAAAAAAAACTACAAAAAAATAAGATTTCTGCATGTTTTATGTGATTGTATCAATGTTTTTGCCTCAAATGCTGTGAAACTAAACTCCAAATGTCCATGACAAGGCGTCTGATTGGATGTCAGACAGGACTGCATCATGTTTCACCTGGACACTTAAAACTGCACGAGGTGTCAGAGGTGGGGAGACCTCACCTCGTGGTTTCATTTTGTTTCAAAGTAAAGTCTGATTTATCCTCAACATAAATATTGCCACTGAAAACTAAAAAAAAATGTCGGCTGCCCCTGAATTTCTCATGCACTCAAGAGCCATAGATATCCCAGTAAGCTGTAGCTCATTCCCAGCATTTTTGCTTCCAGTGATAGCATCTGTTGCTGTTTGTATCAACATTTGTGCTGTGCCTTAAATTTTTCCACAATTTATTTGAATTTTTCTGTTTTATGAAACAAACTTTCTGACTGGGACCAGCATCATCAGTGCAGGGACATGCACTGACCTTTGCTCTGTAACCATAGCTACAGGAGAAACAATTTGCTGTGAGGGTGACCATGAAACAATCACAAGTCTAATGAAAAAAACAAAACAAAAGCTTGACAATAAATTGTCACACAGGGAAAACCTTTTTGGGAATTGTATCCTCCAGTTTCCACGACTGCATGGATAGTATGTCAGAAGCTTTTCCTATGAAGTTAAATGCATGCGGTTTATAAGTGTTGGTGAAACCTGCCTTCATTCAGATGACATCCTTTTCAAGAGAGGTCTTAGTTATTTCAGCCAATTCACAGTCTGCTTTACAACAGCCTGGTCCCAAAGTAACAGACACTGGGTATTAAACCAGTCTGAACTCCATCAACTGTCAGAGACCCCTGGGAAGACCAAGCAGACTCTGGCGGCTGGCTTGGGAATGATTCAGATCCCCTCCTCCGGACTAGCTGCTGTATGTAGGCGAGGAGAAAGAAGTCTTGGCTTCTCTGCTTAGGTAGCTGCCCTCATAACCCAACACTGGATGACCAACAAAAATATGGGTGGAAAAACCTGCCAGCTACTAATAATATGTATAAAAAAACAAACAAACAAAAAGGAGGCCCAGATCTGTTTCGAAGCTTGACTCACATCACGGTAAGGTCAAAACCACACCCACTGCTTTCCAGATCTTCTTCCATACACATTTCTAAATTATACCTTCATCAAGTCTTCACTGGAGTTTGTATCAGAAATCTCCTGAGGGAAAACTTTACAGGTGTTTCTGCTGCCAGACGTTGGCAGTCTGATGCATTTTTCAGATTCTGGACAAAATGACAGTCCCGCTTATTATTATAATACAACACATAATCTGTAGTTAAACAAGCACCTCTCATGTAGTTAAACTGAGCTCAACGGTGCTGATAATAAATCTGTTTGACTGAAAGTTATATCTGTGTCTCTTATCATATTTATTATTCAGTTTTTCATCCTGTTAAAGGTCACAGATCCACAGATGGAGATGCAAACATATTTACAGACAGTACATCTTCTCAGACCTGGTTGAAGGCAAAAGCAAATAAGCAGACACTTGGGTCCTCTACGCCACCAGAGGAGACTCCACAAGTGTATTTCAAATGTGATGATATTTTAATTTAAGATAAATAGATCATTTGAGAAAGATGCACATATATTGTTGAATTAAATAAATAAAAAGGCTGGCTCTACACCTCCTGTATCACACAAAGGTTTACAAAAAAGTGTTATAATTTCTCTATCCATTCACGCCATTTGAAGACATCCACCTCACAGTGATAAAGTTTGGGAATGGAAACATTCTGATGTTGTCATTGATGGTTCTTGCACCACCTGCAATTAAAAAACAAAACAAAGAAGAAGAAGAAGAAAAGAAAAAACAGTGCTTTGTCATCCCACGCCTCTGTCAATGTCTTGCTCCACCACATCCCTTTCTGATGGTGTTTTTCCACTCCAGTATGTGCCAGCCTATAAATTTCTGATCCTCCTGCTGACACTTTAAATCCACCTCTCAGGATCCACTGCACGCGCACATCAACGCAGACAACAAGATGAGGACCGTGGGACAGAATATTCTACTTTTATCCTGCGCTTTATTTGCTTCAGGTAAATTTAAGGAGATTATTAAACATGCGAACGAACGACTGATTTGTATTGATGATGTTTGGGTTTTTTTTTCTTCCCAACAAACAGCTCAGTTGGGGAAGAAATGTTCCGCACCGCTGAAGTATCCAACCACCACGTTGGACCCAAAATTCATCTCCATGCAGAGTTTCAACAGCGGGGACAAAGTTTTTTACAGGTGTGAGGAGGACTTCACTCGATCCGGAGGGAGCTCATCTGTGTCGTGTGAGGATGGAAAATGGAGCAAACTGACTTTAAAATGCGAGAGTAAGAACCTGGCAGATTTTATTGTTCTACTTTATTTTATATTTAACGTAATTTGTTTTAACCTTTTTTGTTACTTGCTGATATAATTACAAAATTAATTTTATCATTCTTTTTTAATTTGTACTAATTTATTCAACTTTAAAAGAAAATCAAAACAACAAAAAACAAAAAACGACGACAGAGCGATACTGTGATTTAAAGCTGATTGAAAGAAGCAAAGCAACACTTTGTCGCCCTCTGCTGGCCAGGAGGCAGATTTGTGCGTTTTCTTTTTGTATTTAATAACTTTATAAAACCTTACATTATAAAAATATTTTTTAAACTATAAAGATTTTAAAAACTAAGTAAAACAATAAAATATGAATATTTAGATTTTCATAAAGTTAAACAAACTACATTAAAGGATGCAAGCAAATACCTGCTTGTAATTACATTGAAAAAGGCAGTTTCCTTGACTGCACTTTTAATCCTGAGCTTTATTAGTCTAAGAAAATAATAGAAATAAGCTTTGAAATTATTATGTAGCCACAAATTAGTATTATTAATCATAACATAACAGTTTGTGTTTGATATAAACAGTTTGATAAAAAAAAAATTTGTGTGAAACTATATTTGCTGAAAAGAAAAAAAAAAAGAATAAAAAAATTAAAATCTATTTTTAAATATGGAAGTGACAGAATTGTGACAGATTTTCTCCTGAATAAAAAGCCAGTTTTAATTTTTTTTTGTTTTAGTCAGTGCTGGAATTAATGCTGTACCTTTTTTGTAATAAAGAAATATATAAATAACAATAGATATTCATGTAGATCTTCATAGTGGACTGATAACTGTATGACATTTATATAACACAATGTGAAATTTTAGTATCAGCCTCAACTTCCCCTGAGCTGAATTGATTCAGTTCAGCCTGCAGCACCTACTTGTAACTTCACACATTTTAGTTTCTCATACAAGTTATAAATAACACATCTTTATAAGAACCCAGAGTGTCTGTGAGGAAGCTCACAGGTGTCTGAAAATAGGATTTTTCTTTTGTCTAGACTTTAGCAAATGTTAATTCTTCATCAGGCTGACATTCAGATGTAATTCCATTCTTCACAGAGCAGACTTGTGGAAACGCTGGAGATTTACCCAACGGGCACTTTGTTTACGAAAGAGAAACTTACATCGGGGAAAGAGTTTATGCCAGATGTAATAAAGGGTAAGCTTCCCCTTAAAGAACTTGTGTAAAAACTCAAAACCATTTACTCTGCATGTATGTAACCGTGTCTTCATGTTGACAGATACGTCGTGAAGGGAACGGGTTTCATGACATGTAAGAAATCTGGATGGAGCGGTGAATTTCCATCTTGTGTAGGTGAGCAACCGCACACTTAATCTTTGCACCCACCTGACTCAGCAGTCATAACAGCGTAAGAGGTGACTTTATGTAGGCGGGGTTGTTGAGGATGCATCACCAGATTGCAAAGTTTTCTTTAATCCTTTAATTCTTCCCATCATATTTTCCATCTCAACTGTCCAGTTGTGTGTTGCGGGTCATCAGGCTCAGCTCCAGAGTTTTGCTTATTGTTCTAGCTGCTTGTTGCTTTAAAAAAAGTCATAAAAACTCTAAAAGAAAACGCTTATAAAACACTGTGTAATCACGTTATATGTAACCTGAAATAAAACGGTCCCGACGGACTTTATCACAGCTAAAGCAGCATCAGTCCTTCCTCTCCTGCTGCTGCAATTGGTAGAAAATAAATTCAGGTTTGATAACTGGGATTATCTCTTCAGAGCGAGACGGTGTACCTTCGCCGGTAGAGACCACCTGCTCCACCCCAAGTGTGGACAACTCTGTGCAGAACGGTGGAGATGTTGTAGTTCGCCGGGTGGGAGACAGCTTGAGCTTCACCTGCAGGCAGGGTTTCCAGCTGGATGGAGCTATGCAGATCACCTGCGGTCCTGATGGCCAGTGGCAGCCTCGTCCTCCTCGGTGTCTGCCCTCACCTGTTAAAACTGAAGCACCACGCTCAACAGACGGTGAGTTCACTTTTTTGCTGGTCAGCCAGTGGACAACCAGCTTTACATTTAGTCAAATCTACATTGGTGTCTGTCTTCTTGCTCAGCAGGTGGATGCGGCGCACCAGAACCTGTCAAAGTGTCCCATGTCAACCTTGTTGACAGGTTTGCTGCTATGAAAGAGTTTTCTTCCGGTGATAAAGTCTACTACGCATGTGACGTTGGATACGTTGCTGCTGGAGGCAGCAGAATTCGCAGGTGTAGCAACGGAATATGGACAAAACTGACACTGAAATGTGAACGTAGGTACATTTTTATTCCCTCAAAGTCGAGGCCTTTTGAACATGCAGTCAGATATGTTAAACTGCTCTGGGGTTGAATTTATTCACCTCACCAGTCATGCCCAGTATAAATATCCTGAATGAGAGAAGGCGTAAAATAATAAACGCGATGTCAATTAGAAGTATGTTCCATAACTTCACCATCAAGGAATTTTTTTTGCAGCCTCCTGCTGTTTTTCATCACATCAGATGATTAATAAGGATGTTTGTAAGAAACTTATATGATTAACAGCCCTTTACAAAAGCTAAAAACACTTCCACAGCTGTGCATCCCTCCAGTAAACCTCCTCTCTCTGTGAGGAAAAAAGTATTCAACCACATTTGTTTACCACATTGTCATCTAATAATTTCCTGTGTAAATTTAATCATCTTGTTTTTCCGCCGGTGTCTAAAGGGAAGCTCTGTGGACATGCTGGTGAAATTAAAAATGGACGGTTCATGTATAGTGGCATAGAGTTCGGAGACACTGCTACAGCCAAGTGTAATGAAGGGTAAGACGAGTCGAATAACTTGTGCTGCTTCCTCACATTTTTTCTTCACCTATTTGTCATAGGAAATATCAATTTATTTTCATCCTGTTATCAGGTTTCAGATTATAGGCAAGGCAACAAGAAACTGCTTGGCTAATGGCTGGGATGGACGTGTTCCTGTTTGTGAAGGTGCAGTAGTGCAAAACACACACACACACACTTAAACACGGGACATGATTGGATGCTATTGGTTTCCAGCTTTGCTCAAATTCTGCTATTTCTTCCAGCTGTGGTGTGTCCGGAGCCAAAAGTGACAAATGCCATCAGAAGAGATGTCCAGGAGCCACCTTACACTTACAGGACTGCCATTCGTTACGAATGTCACGTCGGGACTCTTGTGGGTCCATATGAGATTTGGTGTACAAAGAATGGGACATGGAGCTCATCTCCTCCAGCCTGCAGAGGTCCAATACCCTACTGCTATTTATCCTACGTTTTTATTCAATTAAATCTTTATTTTGTTCTCTGTTCAGTTAAAATAAAGAGTGATGCCCCCCCTTCTCCACAGAAATAGGATGTCCACCACCAAATGTGGATCATGCCTACTGGATGGGAGCACATAAGAAAATGCACGAACCGATGGAGACAATATCGATTGAGTGCAGCAGGGGTTACGCCATGAGAGGACCCAACTCCATTTCATGCAGCAGAGAAGGAAAGTGGTTGCCTAGACTTCCCCAGTGTGTGCCTTGTAAGTCTTTTTCTTCTTTTTCTGTGACTTGTGTATAAATATGAACCAGTTTTACATCATTTTACAATTCTATCTTGTTTTTTTTTTCCTTTGGTTACTCAGATCGGTCCAACTGGAGGAGAGGCTAATGTG
Organism: Telmatherina bonti; assembly: GCF_933228915.1. NCBI lineage: Eukaryota > Metazoa > Chordata > Actinopteri > Atheriniformes > Telmatherinidae > Telmatherina > Telmatherina bonti. Next base: position 29,572,585 of record NC_136622.1, read on the forward strand.
CTGTGTGAATGCTGAAACTGCAAGAGGCAACCCAGTCTGGATAAACTGCTTAACCATGACATGATGACGGTCATCTCTTCAGCTAACAATGCATTGCTTCCAAATGTAATACTGTTTAAAATCAACCTTAATGCACTGCCATTTATTAAGCTTCTAATGTATGTACATCAATATAATACAGACATTACATGTATTTAAAAATGAAACTGAAGTACAGTATGTTTATTTATTTTTGATAAGTGTTTTGGGGAGTAAAAAGTACAAACTTGTTTCATTCACGTCTTTACATTTCTTTTCTTTTTTTATTTCTTAATAGTCGATAATGCGTATCGTCTCTATAGACTAAACGGGGGGTGAGCATCTCATGAACAAACAAGCTACAAGAAAATAAGAACACCAATTCCATTCATTTAAAAAGACAATACAAAATTCAGACATTTCTTTACATGAGCAATAACAATTCAAGTGCAAATATCATTATCAACTCCGATACACCAAAGCAAACTCTTGCTTAAAAAGGCAACAACTCAAAAAAAAAAAAAAAAAATCAGGTTGCAGGAAAGAAGCTGATTCTGGCGGAAGGAGGAGGGAGGATGGGGTGAGTGTGTTAGGAAAAGAGGGTATGAAGGCCAAGTGAGCACACCGGCATGTGGAGTAATGGCATCCATGTGGAGATGATCATCTGACTGAAGATAAAGTGAGGTGTGTTTAACTGATGAGCCTCTTGGCCCAACGGTACCCTCAAGCTTTGACAAAGGGGCCCAAATTACTTTGCGTCATTCGATGTGGTCTGCGGCATGTGGTGTCACATCCCACTTCTTTTTTTCTATTTACATTAGTGGGAATAAAACACTCGAGAACAAGCTTCAATTGTGTTCATAGGAAGTTGGATATGCAGGTTAGCAACGGGGGTCGTCGTGCTACGGGATCGATTCGGCTGCAGGGGTGTTGGTCATGACTTGAGAGGAAAAGTTCCTTATTTTGGGACATATGTGTCTTCCCTTTTAGCAAAGAGTCTTTTTGTCACTTCAGGAAGTCACACCAGTCATCACTGCTGATTTTTTAAAGAAAAAAAACGAATTAATTCCTTTAAATAAGTGATATTTTAGATGCCTTACAGCCAAGTTGCTGTTTGATGGTGTTGCTAAGGAGACATAAAGATACAAAGAAACAGATTTCCCAAAATACAAAAACAGACCTAATTCAAAGTGTTAGATTTTCACTCAGCTTAAATGTGTTTTTACCCTGTTTTAGTCCCTTTTTAAATCAAATAATTTGTTTAACATATGAAATTCTCATTTATCAAATCTCTTAGGACTAGTAACACGTTGAAGCCTGAACATTTTCAGCCCGTTGTGACTGATAAATATTTAACACAAACAGCCTCGATGAGACTGCAGCTCAAAACAGATTTCGCCAGTTTCAAAGTGGGTTACATCAAGATGAATGTTTACCAGTTTCATTCATTGCACTCTGTACCACAAATGAGGGATGGCAGGTTCTAAATTTAGTGCATAAACCTACTTGACCCGCCTTTTTTTTTGAGCCGTCTTTGGAAGAGCTGTCAGAACAAAGGGTGAAGGAGATAGCTGGGTGTCTTCTGCTGGGACATCTTGGTGGGATCATTGGGAGCTTCCTGCATAACCAAATCAGGATTAAAGAATTCAACCCTCGTCTAATGTATTTTCATTATTTACAATAGTGAAATAAAAAACAAAACTTGTAGTCCACAGATGGGTAATGAGAGATTATGGAGTTAATGGGTTTAACAGAAGTATCTCAGATTCTGAGCTTCCCTTTTTACAGACCGTTGGTGTGTAGAGTACATCAGAAAGACAATGAGACAGGAATTAAAGTGACCTTTTTAAAAAGAAGCAGCAAACAATGTCCATCAAAGACATTTCTCTCACTCTCTGAGACATGCTCCACCAGACTTCACATCATCTCATTTCTGTGGCTCTCATGATAATTTATCTCCCAAATGTCCACTGGGTTCTTTGAATGGTAAACCACATTTTTCTGTTTGAGTTGGCTTTAAAAAAAAAAAAAAGACCAGAGGCAAACATCTGAAGGTTGGGAAACACTGGTAGAGTCTGACCAAATGGAGCAAAACACAGATAAACTGTTTTAACAGTAAAACCCTTGGAAACTGCTCTAAGAGCTCAAATATAAATCGGGCTTTAAAGGACCTGAAATCCAGCTGTGACATGAATTCAACAACTGCTCCTCCTTGAGGACAGCACACAGACACTGAAGATGGGATTAGAGTTACACAACACTTGCACAACACTTACAGTCATACTTAATGGAGGGAACTGGTGCTTGCACCACTCTTTTAAGCAAATACAACAACAAGCTCTATCAGGCTCAAACCGCATACACAAAACGTCACTCCTACTGTCTGAAATAGGCTTTTTCTTTTTTTTCTTTTGCGGTTTCATTGTAGGACACAGCAGAAACCAAAACCACTCATATACTCTACATCCTCACTAAATGTTTTAGCTTGGGACTGCAGACCTGTGCTGGGTGGAAGCTGACTAAAATAAACCTTGGAAACATTGTGGTTATTATTCTCTGGTCTCCAAGTGTTTGCAGAAAAGCCTATGAAAGACAAGATAATCGCACTAGTAGGCTCTGTTTTTATAAGTCCAGTAAGCGTTGTGAGATGTGGTCTTTAAGGTGGGGTGGGGATGGGGGTGAAGGGTTGTTATTTGGTGCGCACGCAGCTGCATGAACGTTACTTGTACGGCCGCAGGAAGGCAGAGACTTTGCTGCTTATGAGACGTATGAAGGAACGGGGAAGCATCTCGTTGGACTCCCGAGTGGTGTACTTAAAGTAGTTGTTTGGGTGAGCCAGCACGTCAAAAAGAGTCTTAATCAGTTTTTTATCCTGTAGAAAAGAACAAACAGGGTTCAGTCATTCACTCAAGCACAGTAAGCAGTGAGAAAATGCTGAAGATGAATATATGACCATTAGGACATTAGCTAATCTCATATTAACCCCTCAGACAACTACTTTGTCCTTATGGGATGACAGGAATGCCAAAAATAATAAACCCAAACATAAACCTGAATTAGTGAAATTATAATTCTATCCATATTATGCAATTAAATCATACAAATTATATGCAAATTATGTGGAAATTGTGTTTAAATATGAAGTATAAAAACACACAATGACACTTTCTGAGTTTAAACCTCCTTGTTTGTCTTGTCTGATGACACTGTTGCTGAAAAATCTGCCCTTCACAATATTCAATCCTTGAAATATTGATAACTGTGGCTTATAGATAATGAAAACCCAAAATGCAGTGTCTCAGATAATCAGAATATTGTGAAAAACTTCAATCTTAGAAAGTCATGGTGTCACACCCTGATCAACTAAATTAATTTGAAATACATGCAAAGGTATCCTGAGCCTTTAAATGGTCTCTCAGTCTGGGTCAGATGGCTACACAATCATGGGGAAGACTGCTGACTTGACAGATGTCCAGAAGACGATCATTGACCCTCCACAAGGAGGGAAAGCCATAAAAGGTCATTTCTAAAGAAGCTGCTTGTTCACAGAGAGCTGTATCCAAGCATATTAATGGAAAGTTGAGTGGAGGGAAAAGGTGCACCAGCAGAAAGCAGAACCACAGCCTGCTGCGAGAGCATCGTCAAGCAACATCCATTCAAACATTTGGGGAGCTTCACAAGGAGTGGACTGAAGCTGGACTCAGTGCATCAAGAGCCACTACACACAGATGAATCCTAGACATGGGCTACAGATTCCTTGTGTCGAGTCACTCCTGAACCAGAGACAACGACAGAAGCATCTCACCTGGGCTAAAGAGAAAAAGGACTGGACTGTTTCTCAGATGAAAACAAATTCTGCATTTCATTTGGAAATCCAGGTCCCAGAGTCTGGAGGAAGAGTGGAGAGACACAGAATCCATGTTGCTGGAAGTCCAGTGTGAAGTTTCCACAGTCAGTGATGATTTGGGAGCCATGTCATCTGCTGGTGTTGGTCCGCTGTGTTTCCTGCAGTGCACAGTCAACACAGCCATCTAACAGGACATTTTAGAGCACTTCATGCTTCCTTCTGCTGACAAGCTTTACTTTGATACCGATTTATTTTCCAGCAGGACTTGGCATCTGCCTACACTGCCAAAGGCACCAAAAGCTGCTTCAATGAAATGAAATGAAAAATACTTTATTAATCCCCAAAGAGAAATTCAATATTGTAGTATATAATAATAATTAATTTGAAGAGGTCTTGTTCCGGAGGCTGATGGCTGCTGGCAGGAATGATCTTCTTTATCTTTCAGTCTTGCATCGGACCTGAAGAAGCCTCTCACTGAACACACTTTGTTGTTTCATCACTGTGTTGTGGAGAGGGTGTGAAGAATCCTCCATCATCTTCATCAGCTTGTGCAGCATTCTTCTTTGGACAGTCAGCTTTCTTGATCAGTTTGTTGATTCTTTTCAAGTCTCGGGTTCTGATGCTACGACCCCAGCAGATGCTGCAAAGCTGACTGCACTCTCCACAACAGACTTATAGAAGATAAGCAACATCTTGGTGCAGACGTTAAACCATCTCAGCTTCCTTAAGAAGTACAGTCTGATCTGACCTTTCTTGTAGATGTAGTCAGTGTTGCATTTCCAGTCCAGTTTGTTGTCCAGCTGAACTCCAAGATACTTGTATTCCTCCACCACCTCCACCTCCTCTCCCAGGATGGAAACAGTGCTTTGTTTATTCTTCTTCCTCCTGAAGTCAACAATCATCTCTTTTGTTTTGCTGCTATTTAATATGAGATGATTGTCACCGCACCATTTAACAAACTGACTGACCAGTTCTCTATACTCTGCTTCTTGTCCATCCCTGATACACCCCACAACTGCAGAGTCATCAGAGTATTTCTGCAGATGACAGGATGACATGATGACATGATCATGGTGTTACTGTGCTTGATTGGCCAACAAACTCACCTGATCTGAACCCCATGGAGAATCTGCCGGGTATTGTCAAGAGGAAGATTAGAGACACCAGACTCAACTATGTAGATGACCTGAAGGCTGCTATCAAAGCAACCTGAGCTTCCATTACACCTGAGCAGCGCCACATGCTGATCGCATCCATTGCCACGCCACATTGATGCAGTAATTCATGCAAAAGGAGGCCCAACCAAGTACTGAGTGCATGGAAATGAACATACTTTTCAGAAGCCAGACATTTCTGTTTAAAATATCCTTTTTTTTTTCTTTTTTTTTTTTAACATCGATCTTATGTAATATTCAAATTTTCTGAGACACTGCATTTTGGCTTTTCATCATCTATAAGCCACAATCATCAAAATTTCAAGAAATAAATGTTTGAAATGTTTCACTCTATGCATAATGAATCTATATAATATATGGGTTTCACATTCTGAAATGAGTGAGGAAAAATATTAAACTTTTTCAAAATATTTTAATTTTCTGAGATGTACCTGTAGACACGTTTGTCCCTCTGGTGTCACCACTAACCCTGTTATCAGACACTGTGATCAGTGATCAGTCAGTTTGGTATTTGTGGCATTCCCATCATTCCACAGTTAAAGCCACAGTTTGCTTTACAACATCCTTACAGACCAGCTTTATATTAAAGTGAATCACACTGACTGTCTCGTGAATAAAGAATGGAGACTGATGATTCACACTGTGAAACTGAACCATTAAAAGCTAAATCTTTGCTGACCTTTAGGATTTCTTGATGATTCTCTGAAGCGTAGAGTCTTCCGTCTCGCACTATGTCCTCTACAAGCTGCTCATAGTCCTCTAAATTCATAAAAACAACACATGACATGGTGAAAACACATAACCACAACAAGTTGACAGGTGAAATAACGTGATTATCCAGGAGATAATCCATACAGCCATACACTCCCTTTGACTCACTTAGCTGTTGCCTAACAGTCTACTCCGCATCGTTTCATGAAGAAAAGAAGTACATGTACAGGTTTCAGTACTGGACAGATTCCTATCAAACACTCCTTGTTCCAGTTTTGCTACAGTGACGACCAAGCTTTTCCACTAGTTTATGACGTCTATTTTCTTTTCTTTGCTTTTTCTGTGTGTAATCAATCATGTTATTAGTTTACATCACACACACAACTTAACACACTCATAAAACAAATAGGTGGATGTGAAGTTTGGTGTCTGGCTGTGGGGCTTCTAAGAAACGGGCTACTTTTTTCACACTTTTTTTAAAAAATATATTCATTTTTTAAACATTTTTTTTTTTTTTTTTTAAATGGAAAGATTTATCTTTTTTTTTACTTGTTGTATTTGTTGATTTTTGTGTAATTTAATGCCAAATATGTTAACAAAACTGGGTCAAGTAAAATAATAATAATGACGTCATAAAAGTAAAGTTGTTTAGAACAAAAATACATTAAACTTGGGTGGGTCCAAACTTTTTCCTGGTGCTGAACGTGACATTTCTCTGTAGAAACCACATGGAAAGATGGATTAAGCTGCATACCATCATAAGTAACATAAGGGATCTGGAAGCCTCTGGCACTGTTGGCCTCATTAGACTTGAAGTTAATCCAGAGACGCCTGGAGCGAGCTGTGAAGGCGATGGGCCGTTCGTACGTCTGACACGTCTCATAGGTGGTAATGGATGTAACCGATGCTTGCAGCAGCACAAAAAAACAATGTTATTATTATTATTAGTAAAGTATTATTTTTACAATACAAATGAAAAAAAAAGACACTTACAGTTCTTTCTCATAACCAGCACATCACCACACTCATCCTCTGATGGCAGGAAAATCTCTGGCACCACAATCAGGATCTTGCGCTTGACGGGTGGGTTGATGTTCCATGTGCATTCCACATTAGCGGGGTAATTACCAGGATAGTTTGGTGACTCAATATAACCCATGAACTCACCCATCTCACCACCACATTGCCTGTCTAGACGAACACAAGCAAACCAAATTAGATTCAAGTTCAGATGACCGACCTGAAGACATGAAACGGTCATTTTCATGCTCACTCTTGCACTGCGAGACGCTTGTGGCGCCATCAAAATCCGTGGTGGTGTTTCCTGGGCAGGAAATGCAGTAGTTTTGTCTGAACTCTGTCTGATAGGTCCCCACTGGGCAGCGGATACACCGGTGCACTGTGGTGTTGTAGTAATGACCCGGAGAACACTGAACTGTAGGGGAGGGGGTAAGAAAAGCATCAAGTTAAATGACTTTAGATGTTATTTTAGAATAATTTAATATAAAGAAAAAAAAAAGCCAACCTTTTACTTCACAGTCATGGAAAGAGCTGGCACCTTCCCGCTTAGTGCTCAGTCCCCCCCCACAGGGGAAACACAGAGTCCGTCCCAGATCTGGCTGGTAGGTGCCCTGAGGGCACGGCTGACAGGGTTTGAAACCATCACTGGAGAAGTATCCTGTTGGACACTGGCCTGGTGTTGATTTGAAGCACATTATGTAGCAATCAGCCCTCCACTGAGTCAAACATGTAAATTTAAAGCTGTCCCTGGGGCTTCAAATGAAATACCTGCACAGGAGGAGATGTTTCGTGCCCCTGTGGGCCCGTGGCCATCACTGCCAGGACAGAGGTCACAGGCCAGCTGCCCCTCTTTCTCCTGGAAGGTCCCAGGTGGACACTGAACACAGCGCTCATGCTCCCCATGGTAATAAGACCCTGGCAAGCATCTGACTGAGAAAATAGCCACAACGGCTGCTGTCAGAGATGAGCTCACATGTATCATAACTAATCAGGTCAATGCATCAATCTGATGATAAGAGCCTGAACAAACAGCAGTTTGCTGGATTTCAACAAATTCTTCTGAAGTGTTCATCAGGTCTTCCTGGTCCAGTCTCTGGTCTTACCACATCGGCCGCTGTCCCTCTCCGAGCCCGGACCGCAGTTCTCCTGGATGGGAGCCGCTTGGGGAAGTTTCTGGGCCACTTCATACTCCAAACCAGCGACTCGGATCAGGAAGCGCTCCTGGTTAATGGACTTCTTCAGAGCCTTGATATACGTCTTCACCTGCTTCTCCATGCGCTGTCGCAGACAGCTGAGGTTGCAGCTTCCTGGTCGTCACATAAAAATAATCATTTTAAAATTTTCTAATATTTATCAGTAATGAAACATGCAGAAAAAAGGATAACAAGCTGAACACGAGCAGAAAAGGAAGTGGCCGACCTGTGGTGTCTCCAGGTTTGACCTCAGCTTCCAGCTCCAAAGTAATCCGTGTCACCTCCTTGTTAGCGGAGTTGCGAGTGCGCCGTCCTTTAGCTCTCTTTGAGGAGTCACATTTGAGGTTAACAAATGTTACCAGACAGTTGCTGCAAGGCTGCCCCCCTCCTGCAGACACATGTCACCATATCAGGTCAGCAGTACTCATTCAGTCATTTTCTGTACCGCTTAGTACACTTCAGGGTTGCCGGAAAGCTGGAGCCCTTCCCAGCAATTAGCAGGCGAGGAGCAGGGTTGTTAAGCAGTACTCTGTATTGTAATAAGCCCTTCTATACTATGTAATAAATACTCTGTTTTCATCAATGTGATACTCTCAAACATATAACATAGCCTAGCTGAAGAGTAGCAGAAAAAACAATGATTGTAATAAAAGCTGCAACTCATTTTCATTGTTAATTCCTAATATACCAAAAAACTTGATGAATCTGAATATAAACTTTATTGATCCCAGACAGGGAAATGGCAATGTTCCAGCAGCATTAGAATAATAGGAGAGTGAGAAAAAAAGATAAAATTAAATCACCTACATGGTGTAAAAAGACACTTATTAACATAAATATCCAGATCAAAATACAGAAGAAAATAAAGGAATACTCTATCTAATATGTACAATTTACAAATAAATATTTAGGTTAAAAAAAAAAAGAAAGATGATATAGAAAATAAAATTAATTTAAGATGCAGAAATTAGGTGCAGTGAGATGAAGAAAAAAAAAGAAAAATACTAATTAAATCATATATTTGTTCAAACATTTTTCAAAAGATAGAGGGACATGTAGTAAGTCTTAAAACGCAATGTAATAACATGCTAATAACTACACAGACCTTCACCAAGCCATTTTAAACAACTTCTGAGGTAAAATAAAGGGAAGGCCTTTTATTACCAGCATAAGACACACCTGTTCAATAATCATGCTGTCTAATCAGCATCCTGTTATGCCACACCTGTGATTTGGGATGGATTGTTTCAGCAAAGCAGAAATGGCCACTCACACAGATTTAGAGAGATTTGTTAACAATATTTGAAACAAACGTTCCTTTTTTTATATATAGAAAAGTTTTAGATCTTTGAGTGCAGCTCAAGAGAAATGGGAACAAACACAAAAGTGTTCCGTTTATATTTTTGTTCAGTGTAGTTATACATCAACACACAGTTAAAAGCTGCTTTCCACAAAGGTATGAGGATGAATGCAAGAGAGCAACATATCCAGATGTGTTTGAGTGGTCTGACAAGGCTGCAGTATCTTCATCATCATAATCAAAGAAGACTGGTGTGATTCCAAACTGTCTGCAGTCTCAACATTTCTCCACTTTAAAGCTTTTTAAACATTTCATGATAAAATATAAAATAAAAAAAAACCTGTTGTATGAACTGCTGAGATCCTAAATCAGAGGTGTCCAAAGTCAGTCCTGAAAGGCCGCTATCCTGCAGGTTTTTTTATGTATTCCTGTTCAAACGTACTCTGGCTTCCATTAAATGGATCCAACAGCCAATAAAACTCTGCACAATGACTGATTCATTTGAGTCAGGTGTGTTGGAGCAGGGATACATGGAAAACCTGCAGGATTGTGGTCCTCAAGGACCGGAGCTGGACACTTCTGTTCGAAATCAAACAGGAATTTGATGGGTTCCAGTTTAAGACTGTAACAGTTATTCTCCTCAGTTTCAACATGGGAGCAAACATGTCCTTGTCCCAACAACTTTAGTTAGAAATAGTGGTTACAAATAGTTTAGAAAAAAATTAGAACAAGCAGTTTTCTTAAAATCTCAAAACTTTGAATTGGCTTTTTTGTTTTTTGTAGGAATGAATGATTTGTACAGAATTTTACATTTTCTTTTAATATGAAGTTTCATACTTTTTCTTGGAAACTTAAAAAAAAAAAACTATTTTATCACATTTAGCCACATTTTACCAGTTAGAGAAATAATCTATGTTCAGCCACTCTCTACAACACTGAAGACAGCAGCAAATCCTGACACTGTACTTATCTATTCACATTTAAAAACAGCATCTATATGCAGCATTAAGGAGATCTGACGACTGACCTGGTCCCAGTGTCCGTCCCCTGTCCTCTGTCCTGCCGGTCAGCTTAGGATGCAGGTGACATTTGGCATTTTTAATCTTAAAAGAAGCTGTCTGCTTGACTGGATGCGGCAAAGTCTCTACAGACAAACACAGCCCAGTGAGTGGGAGAACTCAGGAACATCATGCTGCTTTGACTTCTAAGAACAGATCTGTGTGTTCTTAAAAAGTGTTGGACTCTAAAGAAACCGGAAGGTAACAAACCTATGCAGCTGTGACTGTTGCTGGCGTTCAGCCTGGAAGGAGACTTCCCTCTGATGATGGGGATGCCACAGCTGACGGAGTAGCTGTTGTCTGACTCTGTCACACACAATCAGTTTATAACATGTTAATGTGTTTATTTTTTGTGCCATTGCATTCAGACATGGACTGACATACCTGCCAGATAGTGAGCTTTGGAAGCACAGGTAAGAGAGCAGCTCTCCTTTTTGCCAGTCTTGCTACAGGTGAGCGTGGCCTTCGGTGCCACTGTTCCAGGAGAACATTTCATCAGCTCTGACAGAAAATAAAGTCACACTGAATCACACACTGTTGACTATGAATGCATATGAGGGAGCTCATTAACTTAGAGTGTATGTCAGTGAATCATCCACAAGGGGGCAGTGTTGTTACGTACCAATGCAATCCTTCTTGTTCCAGTGCAGCTTGAATCCTGGCGGACAGGTACATTCATAACTTCCCAGAGTGTTGATACAACCGTATTTACAACCTCCACGATTTATACTGCATTCATTAATATCTGTAAAAAAATATTTTGGCAAAAACACTTACTGGAAAGGCATAAAAGACTGACTGCACACACCGACCTGGGCTTTATCATCAAAGACTATTAGAGAAAAAGCAAGATATTCATATCAGCAAAGATGACATCAGGAACTTTAACAATAATATGATCAGAGGAAAACAGTCTGAAGTCAACCTGGTGGAGTTACATTAAAGAAAATCGGCTCTATAAGGGAAAAACACAGAAGAGCAGCTTTCTGCAGCTCTAAGTTTGCATCAGTTCATCCTGCAAGAGCGTCACATGACAAGAAGATCTGCGTGTTTGCGTGTAAACAGTAGTGAAGTCTTGTTTTGATGTCACCCACATTCAGTTTCATGGTCAGGAGTTCTCCACTCTGCAGGGAGGAAGACTTGTGGTAAGCAGTAAATTATAATCACCTTTTCAAACACATGCTGAGCTAAAGCCACTAAAAGCATCCGGGATCCAGATGCAGTCTGGCTGCAATCGATGCCAGACATAAAATCAGTTTAGAGAGCAGAGCTGAGCATTCAGCTGGCTATGGACAAGTGGCACAGACACCAGGAAAGAGACAGATAATGGCAGTGATTGATGATCTAGCCTGCTGATATGAAAAGCTCTTCCTTGTCTCGTTCAATTATTCATCCAGAATAAAAACAGTCTGCAGCACTTTCAGAAGACAACTTCATCAACAGTGCATGGAAATGTTATGAGGGATGTGCCTCTCATCCTCCACATCACAGCACTTCATTTAAAGGACAAAGACCCCTAATGAATATCTGATGGAAGAGGAGATCTGATTCTTTTGTTCCTCACATGCTTGGTTCTAACATTTTACCAGATCTCTTTAGTCTCTTACAGTGTTCAGATTGTCCAGACGAGCCGAGAGAGAAAAGGCTGGAACAACAAGACAAACTGACATTTAGACATCACAGCGTGATGCAGACGAGCTTCTGGATGAGCTGGTGAGCTCACAGAAATGTCATCATATTCAAATTTTAATTAGTTTTGTGCTCTGTCATCAACAAATTTCAGGAGAAGCAACATCATAACTAAAGTGATCGACTTTAAGAATAATCTCAACAAACCTCAAAATGCTTTTTTTTTTTTTCCCTCTTTCCAACAACAGGAATGGATTTATATTTAAGTCACAGCTGGAGGGATGAATTGAGATAAATTGAAAAATAAGTCAGTCGCAGCTGCACTGACTCCATTTTCTTACCAGATAAGCTAAAGGGAGTAGATTGTTCACCTGACCCTGACCAAGAATGGCTAAATATACTCTCACTCAAGAGGAATGTGACAGACTTCAGCCCAGTGGTTGACAGCAGGGCACGAACATAATTGGTTTTGCCAAAGGTGAGTCTGAATACAGCTTTCTGAACTGTTGGGCAGCTATATTTTGGGTGATAAACCACATAGGGAATAACATAACCTTGGCTGTGGCCAGGAGTGAAGAAAGTACAACAAGGAGCACCATAAATCTCTGTGGTTATCTAACAGTTCCGACAACACCGCTGAAAAGCGAGAGGAAATCATTCATCACCGGCTCACTCAACAATGGTTTGGAGAGCCATTTACGCTGGACCATCTTCCTTCCTTTCAGCAGCCTAGTGTGGCCTGATCTCCGTCTATCAGGTGAGCAAAAGCCTCACAAATTCAGTTCTGGGGCGTTTATTCACTGAGCTGACAGCTAATACAGCTGCCCATGTGTGGAATGGATCTCATGGACCTTTTAAACCTGCTGGAAAAGCAGCTCAGGGTCTAATTCCACAATATAAGTACCAGTATCCATTTTCAATTTAACTCAGCAGAACTGAAGAAGTGGTCTTCATTGCTCTTTCATGTAATGGATTACATAACATTTTGAATTTGACCACACTCAGTAAATGTCACCATCTTTACGGGACCTTTAAAGGCAACTTTTACATTGAATAGTCTGACAGAGGACTACAACATGCTGCAAAGGTGATCTGTAGATCAAAGGAGTTTATTTGAATTTTATCCAAACTTTTCATGATGTAGTGAGACAGAATTTCCTATTCTGCTTTTAAAGCTCTCAGGATATCATATTTCTAATCGTCTATACCTTTCAAGTTTCATTCTGGTGCAACACACCTCCTAGACATCCTTAAAACACACATACACACACACAAAGTAAAAATTATAAATTATGGCAGCGCTACAATCACAATCAGTGTCTCTGTATCTCTACAACTACTGCAAAGCCCTGAGGGGTCGGAGACAGCAGCAGATTCCCAGTGCTGATAAACACTCCAATTAAAGAACTGCCATAATACTAAGATATCTTCTGATGGGCCTCTTTGCAGATCGAATGGGAACCTTGCACACCTCCTCCTAAGATCAGACTATTTCTGCTTTGCTTTCTACAAATAAAAAGATGGACATGGTCATACAGCACCCTGAAGGACCATAACTCTAATATCCTTTCTTGTTACAGCCCATTCAGTCCAGTGCTTACAGAATAATCTGTGTCCAGTGTAGCACGTGTTCTTAAGAATAAAATTTCCTGCAGTTCAGGCAGCCATCTGTTTCAGCTCAACCTGTCTGAAGATCAACTTGTAGCCTAAAAACTGAGATAGGTAAAGTATCAGACAGAGAATCAAGATATCCAAAAATGCAGCTGGTGTTTTGTAAGGATGCTGCGACACGAGCCAGACGTAATCAATTAAATTGGTAGCTCTCAGGCAGGCGGCTCTCAGGTCTCAGATGTGAAACTTGAGGTAATTTAGTGCATGACTTACCTGCTACAAAGATAGTTTGTCAAGATGTTTGAAGTTGACTGTTTTAGTGAAAAAGTGCCGTTGGGCCATACAACTTACTCACATGCAAGTTGTTTATCAAATTACTTCAGAAACCAACCTCTTATCCTAACTGAATAAAATGGTTGTGGATGGAGAAACTGCAGGATGAATCATCAAACTTTGCTGAGGTGTGAACTTGTTCTATGGAAATTAACCAAGTACTTTGTTTTCCTTTCTTGGAACAAACAAAATGAAAGCAAAATAAAGAAACTGCTAAGTTAAAACATAAACTGCAAAATGTGTCTATTTTATTTACTCCTAGTAAAACATCTTGTTGTTTTGGATCACATTTGCAATACAGTGTCAATTTAATTTAAATTGTATCATGATGCAGTTGCACACCATGACAAATATGGGCAGAACTGAAAGTTGCAACATAGAATAACAAGTTGTCCAAAATAATGAGACATCATCCAGACGTTGAGGATGTTTTGACTGGAGTTGAAGTAAATGTAGGAGAGACATGTAATAATACACAAAAGCTTAAAACACTTCTTGTTATCACTTCTTGTTATAACAACAACAACAACTACAACAATAATAATAATCATCATCATCATCCTCATCCTCATATTAATAATAACAGTTATGACATGTACTTGTGTTAAGGAAAGCAATGTTGTCATACATGTGAGGAACTTTGAGGACCTGTCAGGGTGCATGTGTGTTGTGCATGTTATGCCCTTTGTAAAAGCAGAAGGTTTTTAACATTTTTTAATAACAACAGCCTTGTGATTATATCTGTAGGATTTGTTTCCCCTGTATATTCTTGCCCATCTACAGTACTGTGCTTTCATCAGCTCAGGAAGAGGTACATACATGTTTTACTATTCCTATGTGTAAAAAAAACCCTTTTTATCCAGTAGTCTTGAACTCCTTCACTGTAATATGCCCACTGTCAGATCACAACTATTCTATTATCTAATTCTGTAATTCTTTTAGACCATGAGGAACTAGTGACCACAATTCCTCAGAACACAAAGCTCTGTTTTTGGAGAAATCTCCAAAAAATGGGTTTTTGCTTGCAAGGTTAGGTGACTCTTGGGTGTCCGTAGGTGAGAGGTAAGGAGGTAAGGTTAACAAGGATTACTTAATGTTGCGAGGAAGATGAATGTCACCATACAACAATAGACAATTCAGTAAAAGCCATTGAAGTGAACATAATAGGATCAATAAAACCCAGAAGATGTGTGTGATATTAAAGCTGGTCCTTTCAAAATCAGTAAATCTATTTCATTTAGATTGCTAGTAGTGCACTGACCATGTAACTGTGATGATTAAAACTAAAATCCCACCATGACAGGTTATGATGGTTATAATAGCAGGGTAATCATGTAAAGTTTATAATATCCCTTTAGTCTCTGAGCAGTCTCCAGTGTGAGCTTTATTTCCAGCTAAGCAACAAATTAAGTGGTAAAGGTCTGATAGACAGAGAGGTGTGGGATGCACAGGAAGAATGATGGATGAGGATTTCCCATAGACATGTATGCTGGCTCACCTCCACAGTGGGCCAGGCCGTAGAGGACATAGCCTTTATGACAAAGACACTGGAAGCTGCCATTAGAGTTGACACAGAGGTGGTCGCAAGTACGATCAAATGAGCACTCGTCAATATCTGCAAGACAAAAAGACAAACGGTTAGAAACTTCACAAACACTTCAAACAAATCAAAGATATTTTTATTCTTAGAGCAAGCCTCTTCTTTTGTCCTGAATTCAATTCTTTTATTACAAGTCTTGTCTGTCATGAGTTGTTGAGGGTCCCGTAAACTGGAAAAAAAAAATCATTTTCGAAGGACATCTTGTGTTTGCAATTGCGTATGGTGGTTGACCTCCGGCAGTTATGCAGTTTTCCATTTTGATGCACTGAAATGAAAGTTTTCAAGTATTTCAACAATAACAAGCAGTCACAGCAGGAGTCCAAAGAGGGTCTGCTCTTCTCCAGATAATAAGACAGTGCCTTTTTTCTCTACATAGCACCTGCCAATCTTTTTTCTTCTTCCTCCCTCCAAGCAGGATGGTTAGAAAACATAGAGCATGACTTGTTAGGTCTGTCCTAGACACAAAGTATTTCTTTTACATAACATTAAAAACAAATAATAAATGAAGTACTAGGGATGTGAATCAATTCGATTCAGATTTTTGGGGTGACGTTTTGATTCAGAATCGATTCTCGATTTAAACAGATTTTCGATTCATTATCATTACACTTATGTAACAAAAAGTGCTAATTTCCTGAGTATCTTCAATCTTCTATAAGCTAGGAAGACCTGAGAAATTATTAGGGCTGATTTGATTTAAATTGCAACATGTACAAAACTTTTTTTTGCTCGTCCTTTTTCTTAATTTTAATGAGGAAAAAACAACACAGTAGCCAGACCATCATTCTGCTGCTATAATGCCCAAGAAGAGTAAAGAAATCAATAAAACAATAAAGATGACAAAAAATTTATAATGGATTATTTTTATTTGAAAAAAAAAAAAATTAAACAAAAATATCGATTTTAAAATTGTGAAGCAGAAAATCTTGATTTTTTAAAATTTTTTTATGAAATGCCCCACCCCCTCCTCCTCCCACAAGTATATAGGTTCATTTTGTAACTCAAAGCATGGATATAGGAAATAACCCGTTTTTAGAGCTTCTGATCTTCCTGACCCGTTCAGCCTCTCCACAGCTGCAAGTTCTTTCGTACATACCAGTAGCCTTTCTAGCTTATCATTTTTCAGCTTTTCTCCCGTCTAAACTCATGTTTCCTGATAAATTTATTGAATGTTATGGCCTAAAAGATGAAAACCACTAGCTGTAGGAGATTGATGACATTTGGTTTTATTATGATCAAGGTCTCCTTTAATGTCAGTAATAATCTATGTCAAGTCCAGGCAGCACATGCTGGGAGAAAATTGACTTCTGCTACAACTTTACTGGATGTCTAATTGGCTCATTTAAGAAAGGTTCCCCGGATTTTCCCAGGAATATCATGCTTTCATCTGTTACATCTGAGCTGCTTTGGGGTTATGAGGTAGAGCCAAGTGCCATGAAACATGTGAAGTATGAACATAGGCATTTCACTGCATTTAAAGGATACTCTTAAGTAATGTGCTGCCTTGAAGAAATTGGGACGAAGACAATACACAATACACATGTGATTCGCTATTTACTGTAGGAACAGTCTTCCACAGTAACTGGGCTTCAAACTTGGTAACTTAGAGCAAAAAAGATGAGCTGTGACTTATTTATATTGAAGGTGTATACAGGCTTTTAGAGTTAAACCACACAATAATGTTCAATAGATGGAAAACACCAATGTTGATGTTGACGTCAACTCCACCTTATCATGATAAGTGGACCAAATTTTACAAGAATAATTTAAGTTAAACATTTAACAATAATGATCTTTTGCTGCAGGTGACACAGTTTAAACAAGACTCTGACATAGTCTTAAGTTTACATAAAGAATATGTCTTGAGTGTGTTCACACCTTCACCTAGTAATAGTGCTTACTTTTTATCTGATCAGCAAGTAAATATGTTAGCACCATATCATAAACATCCTTCTCCTTTGAAACACAACATTCAGTAAAAGTAGAAGTGAATCTACTTAGTAATTCTGTTAGGATGTCTCATAAAAAAGATTTACAACAAGCAGCTAAAATGGCATTTCTTTCTACTTTTGCCATTGTCTCTGCATAAACTTTGTTAATAAATAATAATAAAGGACTTTGATTAAAAAGTACACTATTGTTTCCACAGAACAGATAAACTGCATCATACGGAGACGTTCACCCTTTCACAATCACAAGATCGTCTAGCTAAGTGCCCTCATGTGATTAGAAACGAGGAAGATGAGAAGGAGTCTTTGGAAGGTGTTGTGGGTGGAGGAATGCTGACAGGAGCTCAGCAGACATGCCCCGTCCTGACTCATGGGCCATGGCCCACTGACAGCAGAGAAACAGCATGACTGTTTAAACCAAGATAAACGCGGAGTTCAGTTCCTACATCTCAACACCTCAAGGAGACGTAAAGCGTGTGTTTCAGAGTAACAGAATACCTCGACACAACCAACCACCACAAACTATAAGACTATAAACACTAGAGCTGTAAATTTAATTCTGGTGTAGCTGATCATTTATAGCTTTCAGAAAATTACCCAGGTGATGTCATTGTGACATCATCAGCGTTATCTTGAATAAGAAACAGATAAATACTAGACTGTTTGTAAGGTGCGTGATAATGCATCATGTAATACTAAGGATTATTTATCTTTTTGAGCAAGCTAGCTAGCTAACAAGTTGGCATAGTATATTAAGAAATTGTTGTGGTTGGTGGTTATGTGGGTGTAGAGTGAAAAATGTTTTTCATTAGAAACTTCAGTGTAAAAGTATTGAAGTGGTTTACTCTTAGTCTTTACTTTACTCAAACCTATGACTAAGCTAGTTCTCCAAGATAAACTGCTGAAGCATTAGCAGCACCTTAACAATCCAATTAAAAAAATCATTTATTTACATTGAATCTCTTATTTCCTACTTTCCTTGTCTTCAGAGGATAAGATAACAAGTTTCAGAGGACAATTTTAAGCAGGGATGTTCGATATTGGCTTTTATACAGATGTCCAATTCATTGATTTTTTTCCAACTCTTAACTTCCAATACTGAGTTGTGCCAAAACATACAAAAACATTTCAGGAAAACTATACATCTCTTATATGTAGTAGTTTTGAATTAGAAGAGACTTAGCTCAAGAGTTTGATATGTGTGTGTGTGTGTGTGTGTGTGTGTGTGTGTGTGTGTGTGTGTGTAAAAGTTGTTTTTATTAATCCTTCAATGTCCTGGTCTACCATTTGGTAGAAGTAAATTTGCAGTAACTTTGATTAATTTCTTTAAAAAATTGTGGAAATAAACCTGCCTGAGCGATCTCTACCAACTGGTTTGGGTTGTAAAACCCAAACTAAGTGTATGTTTTAAATTTTATATTTTTAAATTTACACTACTGTTTTAAATTTTAACCATTACACTGTTGTTACCTTATTATTAACTTCTTTTTAACATCTCAAAATTAGCTAAAACCATTTATTCTGTTTATTCTTGTCCAAAACAAACAGAAAAATAGAGATAAACATTTTTCTCTGACCTTTTTGTTAGTATAAAAGTTACAGGGTTAAAACAGTTAAAACCAATACCTATAATTTCTGATATTGTGAGTGTTATATCGGCTGATGAAATCAGTATACCTATAATATCTTTAGTTTTATTGTTCCTCAAAACTCTCTGGGTTTTTTTTTTTTTTTAAACAAACTTTTTCAAAGAACCTTTTATATTAATGGTTTAAGTGGCAAATTAGAATAAACAGCACAGCCACACACCATTATTTCTACAGGCTCTGCACTTTGAGGTGATGGTTTGTAAATATGTCAATATGGAGAAAAAAAATGATAAAGTTGAATTTCTAAATGCCCTAAAATATACAATAAAAGTTTGCCTATTTATCAAGTGGAGAAAATAATACAGTGGAACATACTTTGTTTTAGACAACATGTAGGCTCAGGTGTAATATGTACTGCTTTTAGGCATTTTAAGCTTTTAAGATTCTGTTGTGCTGTCCTGCAATACTCATTTAAACACCAGAACAAACATGACAGTGACATAACTAAAATCTTTCTCCTGCCTGAGAGTCTGAATACAAAAACCCCAGTTATATTTATCCTCTTGTTTTTTTTTAATTAATGTCAGATGCTTTTAGATAAAAAAAAAAAATAAAAAAAAGAAAATCATACCCACAGCAAGGATGATAGTATGATGGATCAAGATTGAACATGGCTATAAAGAGACACTTCACTTTATTTCACCCACTTCTTACTTTGAAGTGGTTTGATGGAATGAGCAGAATGACAGGAGAGGTTAAAGACACATTACGTAACTTTCTGACCTTAAAACTTTGCCTCTTGACATGTTCAATGACACCTATAGTGTGCATTTCTAAAGCCACTGCTACCCAGCAGTGTCCTGAGGCTGAGAAACTGCACTGTACAAGTTTTACGTCTGGGATGCATCGTGATGTTGCGACAGTTTTCGCTTCATGGTAAAATAAGGAACTGGCTGTTTTTAGCATGCAATGTCGCTGATTCAGCAAAGAAAAGCAAGAATATTTAAAGAGAGAAAGGAACAAAACCAGAGTCACAGTAAGATTGTGTTTTGCTGGCTGTAGAAAGCTATCAGGTCACGTAGGATGCAAGATGGATGCTGAATTAGCTTTTGATGGGGGGTAAATGGGAAAAGTTCTGTAGTGTGTCTTTAAGAAATGGACAGGTGACTCAGCGATGTGGAGTGCATGTGTGTGAGCTTGGCAACACCTCAGTCATTAGGTTCATCACAACTCCTGTCTCCAGACTAAACACACTGGACCAAAGAAGGACAACAGTATTCCAACACTGACCCGACCCGACATCCTATTACCCAACAGCTGAACTGAAGGCGCGGTGCTACAGAAAACAAGCTGTGATTTACATTCCCACAAGCAAAGCCCACATTTTCTCAGCTATCTGTGTTTTTCTGGCAAAATAAACTTCACATTGTTTGGCTCCAAATAATGAAGGAAAGACATTCCAGCAAAAGTAGATCTAAAAAGGAAAAGAAAGTGTCTGCCAAGCACAGTGACAAAGTGCACGATTTCACTGACCACATGTGATGTTTGAGTAGCGTGTAGAGAGTGGTGTGATTCAGTGTAGCAACTCTAATCCCACTGCATGACACTGATGCGTACCAGGCTGGGTATTGATTGACCACATCAATAAGGAAGAGAGAATTTTTCAGAAAGCCTGTCATCTGTTTTTCCACTTGGAGGGAGGCTGAAGTCGGCTCCACGGTTCTAACCCTCCTCGCTTTTTTCAGCAATTGATGCCTTTGTGGCTTGATTCATCCAAGAAACCAAAAAAGATTTAAGAGTTGGAGCTGTAATGTTACACACCTGTGCATCCATGGAAAACCATTGTTTATTCTGCAGCTAATCGACCCACCTCCTGCTGAGCCATGGCTACTATCAAATATAAAGGACAAACAAGCCTGAGGCCTCTTTGGCTTCTCTGTAAGCAACAAATCTCAGGGAAGGCATTTCTGTGCTTCATGTTGGTTTATAGAACAACACATGTTTGGCATGCTTTGGGATGAGGTTTCACAGGAAAACTGTTTCATTTAAATGACAAAGTGAAATAAAATGAGTTACCTACCTTTACAAGTCCTCTCATTGGTAAGTAATTTGTAGCCTTTCTTGCAGCTGCACTCAAAGCTACCCACTGTGTTTCGGCACACATGATCGCAACCCCCATTGTTCAGGCGGCACTCATCAATGTCTGTGAATAGAAAATCCTAATGAGGAGTGGATAATTGAAATCACTCATCATTACTGAAAAGGAGAGAAAATTAAATCTGTGGTATGTGGCTTCTTCTGTCACTTGGGGGCAACTGGAGCAAGCTGTGAGCACAATGGCACATTATTTTCCTTGTTAACACGTAGTGGCCTGTTTTTGCATCAAGTGGAAATGAAGGGATGTTAAATTGGAGTCTTGTTGTCTGCTCTCTTAAAAGACATCTACAACATAAATTTAAAAAAAAATCTTGCTCAATCTAACAAGGAAAGTGTTTATATGTGCATGACAGTCACTAAAAGTGGAAAACAGCTTCATGGATTTCCTTTCGGGTCCTCAGATGGACTGAACTCAGTTTGCATGTGGCTTTGATCTCCTGCAGCTCTCACACTGTGAAGCCTTGCAGCTGTAAAATTAAAATCGTCATTGTCCATCTCCATCAGATTACCCTGCTCTAAGCTCTCTGCCTTGGCAAGTTTTGCAGTGGCTCTGATTAATTCTGAGTCACCATCACAAATGATGCATCTGTCTCTTGAGGGAGTCTTCATCATCTGGTTAAAATAAATGCATGAGAAATGGAATTAAATAATCCCCTGCTTGCCCTGTCTTCGTCTCTACCCCTCAGAAGTGCCTGGCCAGAAGCTAGCGTCTGTCTTCTTGTGCCAGTGCAGCCTGGGTTTGTTTTCCTCTTGTTTCCTCTCAGATCAAACTAATATAAACCAATGTACTTTTATCAGTGTTGCCGGTATGACATTACATAAAGCCTTTAAAAGCAGGCAGATTTCTGTCCTCGTGTTTCTGGAGACAATGGGTCTTTTCATTCTCACTGAATTCATCAATTCCTAGTAAGTATTGCCCTTTTTTGTTCGCTTTTCTTATATATTGCCAAATAAATTTACACATAAAGTTTAGCAAATATTTATGAGATGTAACAAAAAACCTGCAAACAGCATGCAGGTTGCCTGAGTTGCTTTCTGGCTCACGCTGATGGTAATACAGCGAATCTATAAAACTGTTAGAAAAACTAGGAGCAGTAAAAATGTGTTGCTCAAAAGCATAAAAAAGTGTGTGAAATAGGAGCAAAATAATGACAATGTGGTTTATAAAAAGAAAATCTAACTGGTGGGAGAAAAATGTGCTAACTAAAGGGTTGGGAACAGGGTTAATAGCTTTTCAATCATTCCTGTGAGCACCAGGTGGAGAAGAAGCATTGAGCTGCCTGGCAGCATGACGAGCAGATTCATTTCATGACAGCTGGACAGGTGCAGCGTGAACGCTGCCTTGATGTGTGGGTGATGGGTGGTTTACCTTTGCAGGTCTTGCGGTCCGGTTGCAGAGTGAAGCCACCAGGACAGCTGCAGCGGACTCCTGTCACTGAATCGTGACATGTGCTATCACAGCCGCCATTGTTCACTGCACAGGTCTCTGCAGGGAAACAAGCAGTCAGACAAAAAATACAAAGTGGATGCTGACTTGAACCATGCACAAGTATGCTTGCAAAAATCAAAAGCCACACTATTATCTACAGATTCTACATCATTAACTTTGCCAAACAGAAGGAGATACCAAGAACAGAGGAGTAATCAGGTGTTTAGTGGTGGGGAGGAATAAAGAGGACAGAACCATCACAAATGCAGAAACTGAGTGAGATTCTCAGTAAGGAAGCTGTGAAGTTGTGAACAAAGAAAGAAAAATGTCATTAAGAAAAGTTAGAGTAGACACAGCCAAACACAGGACTTTACATCTCTCTCTGTGTGAGCATGTTTGTAGAAAATATATCAGCATGTTTTCAGCTTCTCTTTGGTCAAGGTGAATTACAGCCTCCAAAAGTCCCTCGAACTGCAAGACATCAGACTTCCTTCCGTTGTTAAGCAATTTCTACATGTAGACACATGAAGACAAAAACCACCACATTTTCCTGGTTTTCACAAAACCTTCCAGGCATTTTGGGGATAAAAAAGCAATTTCATCAGCTACCTGGCCGCTATGCTGGCTTAGCCGATTTGAAAGTCAAGGTAGGATAGCTCAGGGCCACCATCTACATGGTGACAAATTTCACACATACCTTTATTTTAAACAGCCTTTGTAGTTTTTGGCAGCTTTGCAGAAATACCTCATGTATAAAAGAATAAGAAACAAATAAAACAAAAAAAAAAAAAATCTTATTTTGGCCCTGAAACATCTAGTTTAACTTTCATTAAAACAACCAGTTTTCCACATGGAAAATGATTTCTATCTAATTGGTCACCGGACCAGTTGAACTGGTCTGTGGCTTCAAACTGCAAACGAGATGGCAGCTAACATAAGTCACTAAAGGCAGAATGTAATCACATTGTTTTGTTTTTTAAATTGAAAAAACATTACAATAAAATGTTTGTGCGCATGTTAGTGAGCAACATAAACACCACTACGGGTTTCCGATCTGAAAACTCTTTGCCTCTGACTCAGTGTGGTGGACATTTATTGTTATTATGCACATTCCTGGATCCGTCGTTGCCCTGCAGCATCCCAGGCTGAGAAGCTGCACTAAACAATTTTCCTTTCCTGCTCAGCGATCATGTGACAGCTGCATTTTGCTCCACAGCACTGCATCACACACCAGCAACTGGATATCAACACACTGGTTGTTGCAAATGCAGAACTTGGTCAATTCACCCAAAAAAAACAAGAGGACATTGTCTGATCAAGTGAGGAAAAGAAATAGATAAATGAGCAAAGGAAGAAATAAGAAAATAAATCAACATAAAACTTTCTTTGAATGGCTGGAGAGAGCTGACAGGAGAGACAGGATGAAAGACATGCTGGATTCGCCAATAATGTGCAAAAATGTGCTGCTTTAAAGTCTGAGTTGGTTATTTCAACCCGAGTTTGCACATAGTTACATGATGTTGTTAAAATACAAATTAATTTCACAGGATTAACAGTATTCTCCTTGAGGTTCACATGGAAATAATTACAAATTGAGATTTACGTGGAAAACACATTTAATCACCTATAAATTCTCTTTAAAAAGAGAAATAAACATTAATTTTCAAAATGATCAAAACTGCTTCTGTTCTGTAGAAACTTTACTCCCCTGGTTGTCACTTGTTAATGTATCAAAAAACATTTTAGCAACATTTGAAGTGATGTTTAAGGACTGAACTAAGAACTTAAACATAGGCAGCTGATATTATACATTACATTTATATATATATATATATATATATATATATATATATATATATATATGTGTGTGTGTGTGTGTGTGTGTGTGTGTGTGTGTGTGTATTTACCACATGGAGTTTTGTTACGTTTTAATCTTGTACATTACCAATAAATAATGACAATAAAGGCATTGTATTCTATACTTATGTCACTGTAAAAGCTAATGCTCTCTTTTATACTATTTGTGTTGTAGTTAGGGATATTTGTGTGCATATCCCTACTATGTTTAATTCTTTATAAAAAAATGTTTTTAATTGGAGGAACATCCACTTACACAGGATAAGGCTGGAAGGTTTCCCTTTTGGTCATGTGTTGGTGTTGTTGCCATGGCAATATGCATCCATGGGTTTGAAGGAGCACTAAAAGGTGGCGTGTTTGCTTAGTAGCCGACTTAAAAAATGAACAGCCTTTCTCCTAAATGAGTTGCTTCACCCTTATGAGTTTAAATCCACTGGGAATTGTGGGGCTTTTCTTTTATTTCCTCTGCCGCACAGACATTTCCATCCAGGATCAGAAGAAAAAAACAGGCATTTTAAATGTTTAGTCTTAAGAGAAAGTTACTTCATGATGGAGTCTGATACCCCTGTCTCAAGCTAGGCTTGAGAGCAGAGCACTGTGGGTACCCATAATTGCAAAGTGTGAGCAGAGACAGTTGGCAGACGAGACCATAAGACAGTGTCAGGACATGCCTCTAAAACGCTTATGCAGGCAGCCGTCTCATCAAACCGTAATGATCATGTGTTAGGAGAGTAAAGAAACATTTGTGACATTATGGTTTTGTGAAGACAGGAGAGACACATGCTCTTGTGCCTGTCTGTTTGTGTGTTTTGGATGTGCACCAGACACATCTACAGTATACTGGGTTGGGACGTGCAATTACAGTGAGAGTGGGCCAGCATCTGTAAATATTCTCCCAATATGACGTGCAGGGTGTTTGGTCTAAAGCGGAATCTCTGTGGTGTGTGTTTCATACAGAGGCGTTCAGACAGTGTCCATAATCTCCCAACAGAAGCCACATGATTTCTAGCAGTAGCAGTACTTCTTCACTTACATCAGAGCTGTTGACAAGCAGCTTGTCATCACCTATTTATGATGACCAGAAACAAAATAAATCTCAGGGTGAGTGAGCAGAATTCACAAACAATCTCAGAGCACTTTGGAATAACCTTGATGGAAAAGTATTTCTTTTTTATATATATATAAAACTTTGGATTTACTTGGCCGCATAATAAATGTTTCCAAGCTCTTTCGGAGACATCTTTTTCAAAAACACTGCCTACTAAGAAAATGAAAAAAAACTAAAAAACAGGCTGAACATGGTTTGGGATGTTTTGGCAGAATAAAAAAATATCAGGAGACAAACCTGTTACAGCATCGTGCAAGATATGTCTGCTTATGTTTTTGTTTCGAAAGGGGAAACAACCCGAACAAAACAGAATCTAGGATGCCAAATCTTGAATTAGGTCAGGCTGTTATACTGTGGAAAACTAAGTGTTCAAGTACATACAGTTGCAACAAACAGTGACTTAAAACTCTCTTGCACTGTTTGGGTTCTTACACAGAGCCTCCACCCTCAGTTTCTAACATGTTATAATTAAATCGTAAATCTCTCTGAAGTATCAAGGTTTGATATGTCTTCGTAGATTTACGAGTTAATTTTTTCTGGTATCTTTGCCATTTCTTGAAAGCACAGCCCATCTTGAAAATTGGGCTGAAATGCTTTAGTGATATAATCGAGTTTCACCAACTCCTCCACCTCGCTGATTTTGAGTCAACGGCAAATGTGGTGAAACAAATTACTTTTGGCCAGAAAACAGAAGAAAAACCTCCTTAAACTGATTATTTTCCACATTTTTGGACACAAGCTTACGTGTGTACGATGAAGCAGGCTTGGGGGAGATGGGGTGGCAAATGGTTCAGGATTAGTTTAAAGTAAAGATTAATCATGGACACATTATTGGTTTCTTTACCAGAGCTAATAGGCCATGATGATGGAGTTTAAGAAGAGCACGGCTGACTGTTTGAAATGTTAAAGGCTTCATTTCACTCACTTAAGTAATAAGAAAATGCAAATAAAGCTCAGGTCTTTGGTCTGACCTTTTGTAGCCAACACAGTTAAACTGATGATGTTTGACACTTCTTGCAAATCTAAACTGATGTTTTATTGATTCACACTGATGAATATTTGTGATATGATGCTGCCAAATACTACTGAAACAGCTAAAATTGGATCTCACACAAATCAGATAACACCAAGTCAAACAAGTTTTTACCACTTCACAACATTTACATTTTACTTTTTGAGAAGCTAAATTTAGGTTTGAGAAAACTGAATTTGAGAGAGAAAACAGCAGTAACAGTTTGGAAAGACTGTCTTCTTTCTCTTGTTGTTCATTATTCCTCTCTTTATAATAAAAATAACTCAAATAAAACTTTGGACTTCTTTTTTCATTTCATCTAAAAACTATTCTCCACTGCAGTCAACAACAACTCCGATTTTGTGAGCGCTTACTGAACAACCAGTAACTGACACTGGCCAAAATCCAGAAATTCATTGTCCTTAAAGATATTTATGATTTATCTTTATGTAACAAACATCCTCATGACTCAGTCTCTCGAGTCTCAAGTGTATATACATTTAGTGTTAAATAATATAAAGCACATTAAGTCTCTTCTTTTAGGCTGAGTGCTGATAAAACATCCACATGATAATCTGCTTGTTTCTAGTTTTATAGTCTTTTGCAGACATCTTTCATAATCAGAGTAAATTAAATCTTAAAGATATTGAATCAGCAACACTGATATCATTAAAACTGTTCTGAACAATATCACTGGCAGGTTCACCAACTTTACTTTGTCTTTAGTAAGAATGCAGCCAGACAGGAGCTCTACTATAGTTAATTAGTTTATACATATATAAAGTAAAATTACACAACCATTATTGTCAATTCAAAGTCTTCAAAGTGAAAATCTTTTAACTTTAAATCATTCCTGTGAAAGATTCTTCTAGGACATATAATATCAGATCGATTAGATATTCAACACAGATTAATCATATATGATTGAACTTCTTCTGTAGTAATGTGTTTTTATCCTTTTGTGCTGAATTAAATACAATTTTTGCTCCTATAAGGTCAATTTGGAAACAGACATTAAGGCCAGAATTAGATTTGTCTCTGAGTTGTAACTACTCATGATTCATCTGACATCTGAGGTGTCAATATATTTTATATTAATACATACACACACACATTATATTACACACACACACACACACACACACATATTATATATATATATATATATATATATATATATATATATATATATATATATATATATATATATATATATATATAAATACACACATATATACACACATATACATATATGCATATATACACACACACACACACATATATATATATATATATATATATATATATATATATATATACACACACACACACATATACATATATGCATATATACACACATATATATATATATATATATATATATATATATTTTATAATATAAAATTTGTTGACACCTATGATGTCCGATGAATTCATCATGACAGTATATATATATATATATATATATATATATATATATATATATATATATATATATATATATATATATATATATACACACATCTATACACCATCTATATATACACATGGATGTTTTACAATAGTTAACTTTTGATTTTAGTGAAGCAGAGATGTAAATAAGCATTATTAAAACAACCTGTTATGCAGTACTTTAGTGAGTAAATGTGATTGTGATAAACTGAGCTTCCCTGTGTAAAACATCTGATGCAGCATACAGTAACTCCACCTTGTTATATAATGCTCATGCTGCAGGTCAGAGGTCTCCTGTTTGCAGCTGTGTTTTGAAAAGGTGTAGTTTGACACAGGCAGGGACTGTTATTCAGAGGGCATTCACAGAAGGAAGAGGAAGGTGGTGGGGGAGTCAGAGGTCAAAGGTCAGAAGGATGATGCCCCTGTGGGGAGGGGAAGGGCCAGATCAGTGTCTGCTTGGTTAGCTTCCTCTATTCCCCGCACCCAAAGACCCCCAGAGAGAGGAGCCAGATGAACATATATTTACCATTAGGGAACAGCTGTGGGGCTGCCTGGGACTGGACACTCCTCTCCCCTGCATGCACACACACACACACGCATACATTGTAAATACACCACTTTAGTTCTCCGTGCACTTGAACTGTCACCTCTCACCATATTGATGGGATGTGACAGTATGTCCACTGAAATTCTCCTTTTTAGAGGGGTATTTTTGGGGGGCAAAATAAGAACTATTACACCTCAAATGGGATAATGTGCTTTTTTATTCATTTTACGCCGATACGAAGGGATGGTAATACAACCTACACATATTCTGCTGCTGTGCAATAAATTCAGTTTTTATTAGAAAAGTTAGGCAACTTTTATTAAAATAACTGGAACACAACCTTCTACATTTATTAGCTGACAACAACATAACAACCTTATTGTCTTTGGACTCGTTCTTTTAGCTAGTGATGAACCACACTGATGGGAACAAACACTTTACCATTTCTATTAATGTTGCTCCTGCTGTTTGCCCCACATACAGTATGTAGTCTACAGCTTCAGTGCTGCTGCAGTCATAAACAGCACAACCTTTCACTGAACTTCAAACGTTTTGTTGAGCTACGGTACCTAATTGTAGTAATATTCTCATTGTCTGAAGCTACGTCTTTACACAGTTTGAAAGCTGAGGCGAGATCACATAATCCCATTTAAAGTGTGACAGACTGTTACCAGATCATTTATCTTAATGAAACTTTTAAAAAGCAGCTAAGTTAGTTGCTAACTTAAAGAAACAGAAAAACTTATTCATGATATCCATTATGGAAAAGTGGATGGCATGAATGACAGATGTAAGAAGGTCTATTTCTCCTGGATAAAACAAATCTTTGATGTTCAATTATGCTGGCAGGAGATGATAGACTTCAGAGATTACATTTGTAGAAACAAGATGGTAAACAAAGCTTTTTACTAGTAAACACTAAATAAACAGTAGTTATTATATTCCAAATCATCAAAATATACTGATAATGACAGTTTTTTTCTGTCTAAACTGAAAAGGGTGACATCTCAAGGCAAAAGTGTTACTTCTCAACATGCAGTCATGCAAATAGATGTTCCACACAGTGCAGACAGATTTGTTTTGTTGCTTGTGTGTGAGGTGAGGCTTCTGCTAGTTAGTATGAGCACTGCGAGCCTTGACAGACAGATCAAGTGGTGGTTAGTGCTGCAAGCTGAGAGTCGGGGACAGTCAGACTCACTTCTGCACTTCATTGTGCTTTTTGTGGTCATTTCAGAGTTCAAGCTGTTATGACAAAGTGCTGTGAGAGGCTGCGTTATTTAATATTTAGTTATTAAAATTTTACATTTTTCCTTCATCTGCTGTGCAACTTATTTAAAATGATGATATTTTACTTTATACTCTACTGTATGTTCAATGTCTATAGTATAAGTACTCTGAGCTTCATCCACAAGCAGATATTTTAGGATGCAGACCATCACACTCACCTGTGATGTGCAGAAGCTGTATTTAAGATCACGCACATCAACAAATTTACAAATTCCACCTCATTTCTAATCCTCCACAAATTATGCTGCAGAACTACCCCAGCTCCAGTAACTGCATATTTTTTTATATTCTGGTCGTTGCAAGTAGCTTTATTGAGCAGATTCTCATGTCAAATGATAAGACCATGCATAGTTTCCGTCGACTGCCCAACATGCAGCATTCAGAAACAGAGATTTTAAGCCGCTTGAGGACAGAACACTGTCAGATAGATGAGAATACACTAGCATGAATGCACAGACCACCCGAAATGAGAACAACGTGTTTGTGTCATGGGCATATGTCTGTGGTACACGTGTCTGCATGCATCTGATGCATGCATGCAGGATATGCACGTATGTTGGTGTGGTTGTTTGTATAACTTTCAGTTTGTATTATAAAATGCATCTCTTGTGCTCTTTGTGAGTCTTGCGTTGTGTGGTCAACTCTTCAGATGATTGAACTCCTGAGCATGTCTGCATCTGCCTGCTATTTGTGAATGTTTATGATTTGCTGTGCTAACAGCATGAATGCTTCCACATGATAGCTGCTCCTCTCTGATATCTAAACTAAGTGATACACACCACAAATAAAACAGCTTTTTTTCAGGATTGTTTCAGTCAAAAATCTGACTTCAAAGAGTCTTTGTTTGTGCATGTTGTGTCTGAAAGACGCACGTTTACGAGCTTTCTGGACACAAAAAATTTCCACCTATTGTAGACACAGTGCAAACAGAGCCGAGACAGGAGAGATGAAGCACAAACAGTTTCACATGGAGAGGTATGTGTAGCATTAATAGAAAATGCATTACCAAGCCTGGGTGAAAGAAATCACCAGATGACAAATGAATAAAAATATTGCAGAATACATATTAAACACCCCGCAAGATAATCTGAGGAGGGACGCTATAATATACTGAAAGTGCATCACTGGCGAGAAAAAAACTTGTCAAGACAAAGGAATCAAGATCATTTCCAAATCAATAGTGAAGATCAAAAAGAGTGCATTTTCACTTGGCCTTATTTCTATGGATATCTTTTACACTTTGTAGATCCTTTACTGTTTCTGTATAAATTTGCTTTGAGATAATTATTACTTGAGAACGTCAAGTACATGGCAAGAAGACGTGTAAAGCGTAAAAATAGCATAAAACTTAAAGTGTGATTTCTTGGCTCCAATAGAAACAACTGGATTTAAACCTTTGATTTTACTCACCCATAATTTTACTCAATATTATCTTTAATCAAAGTTAGCTGTTGTAGTTTATTTTGCCACATCTATAAAGTTATTGTATTCAAATACAGCACAGTAAACCAAAAAAGCTTTTTATGTATTGTGTTGTTTTAAAGCTGGAGACCTTTGAGTTTTTCTGTTCTTGTCACTCACTCACTCACTAGTGGTTCCTTTTGTTTTTTTAGTCTTTGTTTTATTGAGGTTTTATTAACTAATACAGAGTCTGAGAGATGGCGCACCAACGTGCCGACCGCAGAGAAGCACTGTTCTAACCCCAGACTCTATGGGAGAAATCTGAGATTTTAACTGGCTGACTGATTCCTAATCTGGCACACCAAGTGTACATTTGCTCTTCCTCGAATAAAGCTTGCAAAGACATATAATTTGGTTGAGGGCAACTTTGTGGCAACATCCTGGCCCATGAGGGTGCAGCAAAATAACAGGTTGGCTGACCAGACCTTGACATGGGTCTGGCTCTCATCAAGACTGTGGTTTTGAAGTGGATCCAGAAACACTGAGCTAATCAGCCACTACTCAAACCAAACTCTCAAACTTAACAGCCACCGAAACCAAGCAACCACGTCACCAGGCTGCACTGCAGGCGCACCTTTTATTCTATTACTGTTCATCTTCTAAAGTATGTTTCATCTGATTCACTCAACTTCTCACTGCAAACTTAAGAGTGCATGTACAGGTTTCATTAGTTAAAGAGGGTTTTTTTTTTATGCAAATATAAACTATAATGCCACTTTGGTTCCATAGGTAGATAAACAAAAAGCTTGTCCGTACTGTAATGATGGTCATCATCTAAATCTAAACATTTTTATCTCTAATGTTCCATGTCAATTGATGAAACATCAGTACTCGGCTCTGCATGGCTAAAACACATCTATTAAGACTCATGCTTTGACTCATCTGCACTTCCAGGCCCCATTTGATTAAAAAGTGCCCTTCAGAACAGTTCAATATGCCTGAGTACCTGAATGATTTTCACTCAGCTTAAGTCAGCTGAGGCAAACACTGATAAATGCCAGTGGAAGGTTAGGTCAGATGTGTGAGTTAATCCCCAACAGGAAGCGGTGGAGGAAGTGACCCAAGGGCTAATAGAAGGTGTGTGTCTCTGACATGACTGGAAAAACAACAACAAAGAAAAAAAGGAATGGCTCAGTGTCCAGCAAAGAGTTGCAGGAGGAAGAGAAGCAAAAGCAGATGGTAGATGGTGAGGTTACTGAAGTAGCAGCAGAAGAAGAGAAAGCACAGTGAATGGAAGCCTTTTGTCCTTGTATGTCACAAATCAAGAGAAAAGGCTCAGGGATATAGTTACAACATGGTCTGTTGCTGTTTTCAACTTACATTTTATCACCTGAACCTCATTTCAAAAGGTTAATTAAATATGCTGCTGGAAACATGGCACTGAGTTAATTATTTGTACTCTAACATTTTAGTTTTCAAAAACCATTATTTCTTGCCCTCAGTTGTGTCACGGTGAGACAACTCACCTACACAAGTCTTTCCATCGCTGTGCAGGACAAACTTCATGTGGCAGGAGCATTTGGGACCATGGTCCGTCTCCTCGCAGATGTGTTGGCAACCTCCATTACCGTAGTTACATGTCACTGTCAAAGGAAGCAGAGTTAATGCAAACCATCCTTACTTACTTGCACATGAATATTTCCTCAACATTTTAAAGTCAGTGCAGAAGTGACAGGAGGTGGGCAGTATGACATGCAGAAATACATGCTGTTTCTTCAGGCTGTAAGCACCGGGAACTTACACTGCATTCGGTCTTTCACATGGTTTCAGTGATACACCACTGAATGTGTCTTTGAAGTGCTGATGGTTGCCTGAGTTACTGTTTCCACTAGGTTTGGTGTGATCAGAGAAATGCAAACAAACTCAGCTTCTAAATGTTCATCAGTTTTGTTGCTTACTAAACTTTGTGCATTTGGCTTGAGATGAAGGTCAAAATCACAAAATGTAACCCACAGCAGTGGGATGGGGCAGCTAGAACTGCTTCACGTGTTCATGCACTGAATCTGTGTTTTTACAGCTGTTATGGATTTAATTTTCATAGCTCCCAAGATTTTAATGAAGCCATTGCCTCAGAATCAGATCAACTTTTTTTTTTTATTTCTAAATTTTGCCTGTAGTGCCATTTATCTGTCTGGACTGTTTTCCTGTGTTTTAGTTCTAATATAACACAAAGTGTCAAAAAACAAAACAAAAAGAGCATTTCGCGATGTGTTGGTCCAGGAAAAAATTTAATTCACAAACCCTGTAGAGGCCAGTTTCAAGAACTAAAAAATATTTCTTTCTACCAAACTGAAACTCTTGATGACAAAAAATAAAATATAAATGTAAAAAAGAAACAAACAAAGAAGGTCCATGTTGCATCAGTGGAATGTGGACACTGTACAAGCAAACTCTGAGCAGCAGTTGTGCACCAATTGTGCAACATAAATGTTTTTCTTTGAGAAAATGCAGTGCCAACGAAACAAACATTGCAATAGTTAACTGATGTGAAAAATCACAATATAACAATGCTTCAACTGCTGTAAGTTTATGTGGTTTGAGATGTTTTAGAGGATGAACTCTTTCCCTGACCCTGCTTGCAAGAGTTACCATCTCTTCCTCCCTGAGAATTCCTCCCTGCTTCTCCACACTGAGAACACTTGCTGCTGTCATGCAGATAAGACTCAGAGTACTTCACTGAAACCCAGTTAAAAAGAATAAAGAATATTTCTTTAATGGTATTCTCCTTGGCTGAGATGTATTATAGCTAAACACTTATTTATGCATGCAGGCAATGTTGGATTATGCAGAACACATCGAAGCACATCTTGCTCAGTTGTACTTATTTCAGTTGTCAGCTGCAACACATTCATTAGCTGCAGCACAGTAGGGTCTGTGAACTAACAGAGACATGTCTGTTGAGCTTCTTTAAAGTATTTTTAGCACTTTAAGCTGAGTGCCACCCAGTACAGTCACATCACCGTGGCTGCTGTCTCCAGAACGCAACAACTCACACTGTTACAATCTAACTTCCTAATTAGGACCACAGGTCAGATGGGAAACCTGTATATGCGACTTGGGATGATATTTTCCCTTCATTTTTTATCTTTAACTCTCAAAATACAGAGGACAAAAGAGGTCAAACTTTTAAACAACCAATGAGCAAGCTGCTGAGCTCTGCTCTTACAGGCTTGTAAGATGTTTTCTTTATTTAATGCCTTTGATTAATTTAGCAGAGAACAAATATTTTTCTGTTCTTAAATTTTCATGATTCATGGCAGCAACATATGAATAATGGGAAGAGTATCATTTCTGGTCTAAGTTTGCAGATTCATGTGTTTAGGTGCAAGTAGATTTATGTGGCAGCAGCTATAAGGAGCACTGATGTCGGCACTTTAACACACCTGTGATGACAGAGTGAAAAAGAGCATGATTGAGCCCATGCTTCCATTGCCATCCTGTCTACACCCTACCATCCCAACACCTTTTGCCCTTTTCCTGGGCTGTCACACAGAAACTATAGAATAACACTTCTCCAATCCTTATACAAACACAGACAAATCCCCCATCAGCCCTGGCCCCAGCACTGACAGGATGATCCCTGTTGCACGGCAACAGAAAGTGTTCGCTGTCCGTCAGAGCCGTCCCCTTGGAGTAACCTCCACACTTGCCCTGGTTGTGTAAATGATCCCCCCTTATTTGAAAAACATGTTTTTCTTTTACAAGGACTGTTCAGGAGATTAGTCACAGCTTGGTAATGCAGCATAAATGTCAACTTCAAACTTTTTTTGGAAGACATTTGTGGAATGAGTGTGATTATCCATCACCGGCCAGTTTCCAAACCCCAATCACCTTTTCACGAGGAGTCTATAAAGCAGTCCTCTGATGTTTGTGCATGTGTGCGAAAAACCCTTGAGGTTGTGATGACTTACATTTGCAGTCCTTGCTGTCGATGAGCTGGAATCCAGGTCGACACTCGCAGGAGATGCCACCCTTCTGCGCTTCCCTACAGATGTGTGCACACCCATGATTCTTGTCCATGCAGGTGGGCCCCTCCTTTGTGCCTTCTGATTGCACTGGGAAGGAAATAAGAGGACGGTAAAAGTGTTTATCTCTTAGCAGCCACAAAGATTGCACACTGTTTTTAAAGTCAAAGACCATTCTGTAAACTAAGAGTTCACAGAGATGCTAAGTGGGCTAAAAAATGTTCAAATGCCTGTCACGCATTCCGACCCTCGGTGCCTCATATGCCTACCGCTGGTGACTGACATGCCCAGTACCCCGTCACAAAGATTCAAGCACTTGTTAGAACACGCTCTCTCTTTCAGGCTATAAAAAGGAGTCTTCCTGCAGAAAGGATAAAACTCCCAGCAGGAGCTTTCCTTAGACCTGTAATTTTAATTGAGGTAATCCCCCATAAAGGAAAAAAAGAAGAAGAAACACGCAAGTGCTTTGTTAAATTCCCTGCAGAAAATGAGATCAAGAGTGAGTGAAGGGTGTTTGTTAGTGTACACTTTCACGAATCCTTATGATGAAGGCAAAATGGAGACAAAAGTAACACAAGACAAAAAACAGTTACCAAGAGAAGGTTGTTTATTATTTTATTGTTGAGGCACCTGGAATCACCTGAGGCCTTTGCGGCATGTATTAAAACATAAATGGATGAAGTGATGCCTCAGTTTTTAATCTGTGCTGTGGTGATGCTGCCTTATTTGCAGGAGAGGACTGATGTTTGACTTAACTGTTGTTAAAACCTGCTACCATTATAGATGCAGTGAGAAACCCAGACCCTCTGGCTCAGTAAAAACCAAACAGATGTCTTCCCTTGTGCCTTCTCTTCTGGCAAACAGAGACAGAGTTATAAAACCTGCTGTCATACTTAAGGGGTCTTTACAGAAATAAGTTCTTTAAACAGCAAATTTTTTTTGCTTTGGATGCCTGAGGCATTTACATATAGGAGAGTGTCAATGCATAATAATGAACATACAAACTTAAATGCTGTAAAGTCTTGGTGTAGTGTGTCAGTATGAGGAGCCATGCAGTAGCTTTCATGCTCCTGGCTCAAGCGTCAAAGGCTGCCACGGACGAATCACATCACTCTTTCTTCAGGTACTTATTTGTGTAATTTAATTGAACTTTCCTTAGCTACAATTTCTAGTTTCCAACATATTTGGGCTTAAAGCAGCGATCATGAGTTTATATGTTCTTAAAGAAACCAATGGTGATCCAATAGACAATTCTGACCTCCAATACTGTCCATCACTTTAGGTCTGTCAACAAGTGTCAGAAGGTCGTAGAATCCTCTCAGACTTTCCTGTCAGAGCTGTTGACGTTCTTGCAGACAGCATGAGCTATCGGACACAAAGTTCAACAACAGCCTTCCTTCTCCACACAAAGACTCAGAGCTGAACAAACACGGAGCCCAAAAGAAAAGGGTAATGGAGGACTGAGTGAAGTGACCATGAATGAGCATCAACAGAGCAGCTGCTTTAAAGTGCTGCAAATTTCACAGCGAGTCATGTGGATGTTTTAGTGAAATGTGGAATTCTCTGATCTCTTTTCCTGGCTCCGTGTCCGCATGCAGCCAGAGTGGGAAACCGGCATCTCGGAGCTTAACAGAGGATTGAATTTCCAACCAGTCCCTGGTGAACTAAAGATAATTGACTAAGTTTGTATTAAACATACCAAACTTCACTTTTCACCCTTCCTTCATTTTCTGCTGCCAATATGCATGAATACAACACTCGTCTATCAGTAAAATGGGGCTCTGATGACAGAACCCGGACCTTCATCTCTAAGGACCAACTCAAGCCAAAGTGTTAACAGCATGGCCCTTTTCTCTAACCAAAACCCAACTATCATCAACAATGAGCAATTTTCATCAACTTGCTGCCACAGGCTACAGTTTTAATAATTAAATAAGGATTACAGACAGAAAGAAATGACTATAAGATATTGACAGAAGAGTTGATAACACAACAAACATGCTATCAGTTGCTAAAACAATCTGTTAAGCTGTAAAACAAAAAACTTTAAAAGACCATGTCTACAGATTTAAATTTTAAAAACTGGCAAGAGGATAGTCTTGGAGCTAAATAAGAGCAGATTAAATGTCAACTAAAGAGCAAACCAGAGAGGACATGAGTTTTCACACAGCTCAAAACAGACAGGAGCCATCTAACTACTAAAGTTGTGGTGAAAAAAGAAAACTGCAATTAAAGAGAGTGTTTAAGTACCCACAACTTCATCCTCTCAGCACAGCTTGTGACCTCTGAACCACACACTCTGAGGTGTGATGGGTTCCAGAAGCCAGTAAAATTAATGTTTTATCATTCACTATAAGTAATGACAGATGTGTGTCAGGGAGTGGGTTTGGCATTAGGCTATAGCCAGCAGCCCCTTATCTCATTGTTTAATCAATACAAAGCCTGCTGTAAACCCACAATATGTGAGTATGGTTTTGAAGTAAATCTGTCAAAACAGCTATTAAATGTTGAGCTGTACGCTTTAATAGTCCCACTTCTGGTTGATTTATGGTTGCATGTTTGTATTTGTTTTCATGGATCTTGTTCTTCATAGAGTGAAGTATGATGGAAAGTCAACCAACCCAGAGGCTACAGAGACCAGCTTGCATACAGTTACCCAAACAACTAACAGTAATTTACCCCATCACAATGAACAAACTGAGTTTCAACTGATTGGGAATTGGCTGAAGCTGAAAAGGACACAACCAAAACAGAATTCACCAGGGAGAGGGGAAAAAACAGAAACATGGAAAAGAAGATAACGGCTCTACTAGACCAAGGTGTAGACCCCGTTGGGACAGTAAAATTTCATTTATGCCTCATCATCAGATTAATGCAGAGTTTAGAGTAACCTTCAAAAAGCATGTTGATATGAGCATTAATACCAGACCCTTAGTGAGCTGAGACAGGTGGTGTGTCTATGGTGTTCAGTTGAGTTTCTTTGTGTGCCTCAAACAATAGCAACAAGAAGTTACATTTCACTGGAAGTGCATGCCATTTACAACATTCCTTTTTCACATATCAGATGTAAAAGCATCAATTTAACGCAAGCCAGTTGTGCTCATTTTGATCATATTACATCCCTTAGCTCTCTGAGAGAGCTAAATTTGTTAAAGGAAGTCAGACTACAAACTGGTACAGAAAACTGTTGTAAGGACTCATAGGATTCCTATACAGAAAGAAATAACAGCAGTATTCCTTTGAATAAAGGTATATGTTTTTTTTTCCTTCTCCTGAAGCAGAATCTATTTGTGAGCTTGTCACTGAGTTAGTGGATCTCCAGCTTAATATGTGAGATCGGCCACAGTGCCTGCAGGACGTAAAATTAGTTGCGAGTCTTATCAAACAGCATCCTGCAGTTCGTCAGGTACGGATGACGGGACAGTGAAGGTAGCGAAGAATTCACCCATGATGGAAACTCCCTTTTATGCTACAGTGAGGAGAGGTTATTGTAATTTATTGACATCAACTACATTTTTTAGTTATGTGACGTAAACTCAATAGGTTGTAAGCTAGAACATGAACAAATATCTCCTTTCGGGTAAGAACCTGACCACTTCTTAATACATTGCAAACGTCAAAGAAAACATACTCTTTTCAGATGATAGAAGTCATTTCTCTGAAGAATTTTGCTGCCTGATCCAGACAAGAGCTTTGACGTAAATGTTCAGCATCAATGCATGACTCAAAAAACTGCAAAAGTAAAAAAAATGTAACAACTCCAACTTAGATTCCAACTCTTGTGATCCTCAAACAAAAGAACCAAGGAGGCGACAAGATTCTTACCACAGAGCTACAAGCGCTCTTAAATCTGAGAAATCTGTAGTGGTGGAGACTGAAACAATAGGGCTGAAGTAGTAGAAGGCATGCCAAGGGTTTATAGTCTGGTCTGAGTGCATGGGGCAGTGAAAAGAGGGCTCATGGTCGGTCCTGGGCTGCTGTCATACAGCTGAGGGGGGAGACGATCCCCTCTTTGGCTGAGAACTTTAAGCAGTTACCTAGTGTTGGGTGGATACGAACTGAAAAGAAGGGGCCTAAGAATGGAGCCACCACACTATTAAAGCAACATTCCTTCCTTTTAGATAATGGGCCCTTAAAAGTTTTAATGGCAGGATAAAAATGTCAGCGCATGGAAAAGAAAAAGGGGAAAGAACCGGACTGGGTTGGGCTGAGCCGCAAAGCAGATGGTCAGACGGGGCAGCGAGCTGGTCAAGGAAGTAACTCTTCCCCACTGACTCGGTTCATAGAGAGCAGAGAGAATCCATCCAAGTGCTACTGTTTGGTTTGTGTGATTTCCGGCTGTGCACAAAGATCCTGACGAGGCTTCTCGTTTTACTCTCTTTTTCAGAGAGGAACCATTAAATGCATAAACAACTAGAGAATGGAAAAGACAGTCACATTTCTGGGTTGATACACGTCATTGCAAGAGGGCCTGATGTGCAACTTGTGTTGGTAAAGCAGATGATCCTAGATTGAACAAAGCAGTTTTCCAATTAGTAGGAAGTGGTGAACAGTTTAAATGATATTTTTTAAGAGGTAAAAGTAGATGAAACCTTCACAGACCTTGGAGTCTCTTGAGAATATCTTGGATTTTACTTACTGTGTATTTTCAGTAGTTGTTAAATGTGTGGGTCAATGATGTGTTTGGATGCAAAAGTATAAGTGCAAGGATGTGTTTGCATTAACACACAGGTGTATTTGCATAATGTATGCATGTTGCAAATGCATTAGTGAGCGTGTGCCCATCTGTGTCACAGGCAGTTGTGCAGCACCTGCTGGGTATGTGCCACTCTCCCCCTCCACCCTTCCTCTCATTCTATCAAGGTCACCTCACTGTGTAATCTCAAAGGAGTCCGTCAACCTCCCAACAAAAAAAAGATAACACACTAGAGAACACCAAGCCTGCTAGCCTTTCTTAAAACAAAGATAGAAAAGACATGAGATGCTGATTGTTATTTCAGAACTGCATTAATTACCAAATAAATGTGAGAGACAGCTTCAGATGATTTTGGTCTCTGCAGACCTTGGTCTGGCCCTCTGGTCGAAGCCATGACAGCCAAGTGTTAGTGGAAAAACCCCACTGGCTCTTTGGCAGTCCATAAGAACATGCAAGGCTGCCCAGTTTAGGGATGGCCTTCAATAAACCCACAAGGAAAAGGGATGCCCAGCTTAAATGAGGTACGGAGAATTCAGCGGCAAGGCCGCCAACATTTGCAAAGGCTAAACCACCGATGTATATTTGCTGAAGGGTGGGGGTGGGCGGAGTGGGGCATGGGGTCTGAAAAGGCTAGACAAAGAGAGAGGACTAGGACAGATAATATAGGAAAGGCAGAGAGAGAAAGAAGGGGAAAAAAGCAGAAAAGTCAAAAGGAGCAACAAAAAAAGTGACCCGTATGTCTTCGTCTCTGCGACTCAAAGCCTTTGCTCCACTTCCCCAGAATAGGAAAAGAGTCTGGTTATACGGTTGGGCTGCAGAGCAATGGAGCAGTGACTTTTGCACTTGTAAAAACAGTTCTGTGGCCATTGCACAGACAGGCAGACAGGAGGCCATGCCTACTGAGAAACAACAGGGAGAAACATTTAAGAACTCTGTTGGTTAAAGCACAACGGTACAACAACACAGCAAGACATGAAAATAGATAAAATAAATACTTCTGCACAGAATTTCAGTTTTTAGTCTAAAATAAAATAACATGCTTATACATACATACATACATACATAGATACATACATACATATATATATATATATATATATATATATATATATATATATATATATATATATATACACACACATACACACACACACAGGAGAAGAATGTCATGGCTGGAGAGAAAAAGTAACAGAAAGTATGAGGTGATCATGTATCACTGATTTGATGTGATTTATTGAAAAATTCTTTTTTCAGCCATAGCTCTGGCCAACACAGAAAACACATCCTGATATCAAAACACAACAGTTTTCATCTAAATGTCATAACAGATGACATGTTGGACTTTGCCTGCAGCAGGAATAAATTGAAGCTGAAATTATTGAGGAGTTTGTGTGTGTTTGTGTGTGTCAGTGTTATTAGGTCCATCTTGTCCATTGTGTTGAGAGATTTGCTGCACAAGGGGTAACAACCCCGTAGGGAGGCTAATGAAAGTTGTAAACACAGGAAGAGGTTTCAACTGGCAAAGTAAATATTTCCTCACACAAAAAGTCCCGCTGTACCAAAGAAAACTTGCATCCACAATCAGGTGAATGATGAACCAACAATGCTACATGCGATGGAAGCAGATTATATTATTTGTATATATACAACACACACACACAAAAATGTACATACATGTACACACATATACATATATACACATATACATATACATATATATATATAAATATATACACATGTACATATATCTATATATATATCTATATATATAGATATATATATAGATATATATATATATATAGATATATATATATATATATATATATATATATATAGAGAGAGAGAGAGAGAGAGAGAGAGAGAGAGAGAGAGAGAGAGAGAGAGAGAGAGAGAGAGAGAGAGAGAGAGAGAGAGAGAGAGAGAGAGAGAGAGAGAGAGAGAGAGAGAGAGAGAGAGAGAGAGAGATAGATAGATAGATAGATAGATAGATAGATAGATAGATAGATAGATAGATAGATAGATAGATAGATAGATAGATACACAAAAGGGGAAGTAGTACCATAGTGATCTGCATTTATTTTATCACTTTTCTTGATGGGAGATCTATTTTACATGACACACTTTCCTTTTGACTTCAGACTTTGCTTTCTGTTAATTTATGTTCATCTGCTTCTGAGTGTACACTCTGAAGACTTAAAAGCTTTAGCCTATTACAGATTCCTGCAGAAATGAAAGCTGACAGTCAAACCTTGTGTAACCATTTTTTTCTGCAAACAGCCTGAGATCCATCCAAAGTTCAGTCAGGCCTGATGATAACATTACAAGCTATTCTCCATGCTATTCTGCAGCTTTCCTCACAATGCCAGCCACACTTGTGGACAGGAATCAGATTCTTGGTAAATGTTACATTTCAATAATAATTTGTGTCAGCACAACTTTCCCCTGCAGCTGTCCCTTTAAATCACAAAAACCAGCTACCAAAGTCATCATATGTGAGATCCATGGAAGCTACACACCCTGACAGGTCAAAGCAGGTTCGGGAGAATCAACACTATAGGCACATAGTCTGGACGATGTGGCTGATCTGTGTATAACTGTACTTGACATATTCTGAACTAAATACAAATGCACAATATACTAGTACAATTACAGTTCAGCAAACACTTGAGGTAATTCGCCAGCGGTGAGTAACACTGACACTAGGCAAGGCAAGTTT
Source organism: Telmatherina bonti (assembly GCF_933228915.1). Classification (NCBI taxonomy): domain Eukaryota; kingdom Metazoa; phylum Chordata; class Actinopteri; order Atheriniformes; family Telmatherinidae; genus Telmatherina; species Telmatherina bonti. Next base: position 29,615,305 of record NC_136622.1, read on the forward strand.
ATTTGTACAAGACAATTTAAGGTGCTTTATATCAACAGTAAAAGCCTTACAGATATATAATAAATGAGGCTGAAATTCCTGAATTTCTGTGTAGTGCATCCTGTCTCATGTACACATGCCCCAGTCCTCCTCATGGGTAAAAGATAAAATCAATCAAACTCAAAGCTGTGGAACTCTTCTTAACCTTCATAATATTCCTATCAACCACTAAGCACCTTGATGGGCTTGAGAAGTTTTATTACTGGACTGGAGACATTTGAGGAGAATAAACGAACTATCACATTTACGCCATTTACTCGATGGAGAACCTGATCTGGCTAAAGTTACTTGTGTTAAGGTAATTGGAGGGGTGGGAGGGGTCTAATAAGAGACAGGCCAGCAGCAACCTCGTCATTAACTGAGAAGCTGAAGACCCCTGCTGCCTAATTGGCAGAGGCTCCCTGCTAACAAAGCCTTGCTACCAGCAGGAGAAACAGAATGACAGCGCCGGGCAGTCCGGTGACTGACTTGCTGCTCTTCCCAGAAAGACTGGTAGAAGTTGCCCATGTAACACCTGACCCATTAATGGAAGAAGCTGATGTCTTTTTAATGACAACAATAAAGCTCACAAACAAACCGCACCCCGGGCTTTGCTTTTTAAGAGGTGGGCTGGCAGGATGCATGGAGGGTTGCATTTAAACCAACTTGGCTGAGAGTTTTAATAGGTTTTTATTTTCTCTAAGATTTTTGATATTTGCCACAGTTCTTCAGGGTTGTTTCCCAATAGCTCGGCAAAGTCACTTCCTCACCACTTCCAGTCTCCTTCAGGCATGCACTGTTGCAATAAAAGCAGTAATAATAAGCAGATCAGTGCTTGTTCTGTCTGTTAGTCTTTCACAAATAAGGAAACAATGACGGGGCGCCTATCTGATGAGAGAAGGAAGTTTGTTAATTTATGGCAGCTTTAATCTCTTGATCCAAATGGGTCTCATCTGGAAGCAATAAAGACTAAATTAATATGAAAATGGGACATTAACAGGAACTGAGGACATTAATCAAGAGAAAAGAGGTAAATCAAAGAGAGACAAGAGGATCTTTCCAAGATCAGCCTGCTGCTCAAAGTCTGTTTCTGACAGCATTGCAGACTGTTTTTTAACTACACTCAAAAACACAGCAGTTATGAAATGTAAACATTGAAAATTCATTTGGCCAGACTGATCCTATAAACCAGACTTACAGGATCCTTATTTCACCATCTAGAGGAATCATCAACATCACAACCAAATGATTCATTATCTTACAAAAGACAAGAGCAGTGACAAGCAAAGCAGAGATGAACACACACTCAGATCATGCGGGTTAATTGAATGCAGAAAGATGCCGCAGCTTTGCAAAAAAGATCTACAATAGCCAAATCAGCTGAAACGGAGGAATATGTAGACAGCTAGCTAATTACCATTTGAATAAATGTGTTGTTTGAAGGTGATAATAGTCAGTCTGTTTGACAATGATTTACAGAGGAATGAGACTGTTTTGGAAAATTAATTAAATGTATCATGTGTTAGAACAATGTAAACCACTGGTCTGGCTACATGTACTCAATAAATAAAATAAATTATAATAATAACAAAAATAATAACAACAGCAACAATACTAATAATGACAACAATAAAATAACATTTATTATTATTATTATTATTATTATTATTATTATTATTATCATCATCATTATTATACATACATTAAATAGAGTTGTGTAAACCTATTAAAAACAATTATTAAATCTAATAAATTAAATCTAGCAACAAACAAAGAAATATGACTGAGACATAGTACTTAAATTCATATTTGCAGAGAAGTCAGTGGTCTTAGTCCTATCTAAGGATTTTGGCTTTTGTCCTTCAGTGACATCTTCTGAATCAGTTCAGCGCTAAAATACGACTGCCTGTTGCCAATTTAAGGTTCAAAGTACATAGTGGAGGTCAAAGAGCTCCTATCTACTGTGAGTCTGAGCTTCTATTACTACAGAGATAGATGTTAACAGTGGTTGCTCCTGAACTACTTAACATAAATTTAAAAAAAAAAAAAAAAACTTTAATAAATCAATTAGAATCACTACTACTACTACTACTACTACTACTACTACTACTACTACTACTACTACTACTACTACTAACAATAATAATAATAAGTGTATTTATCCAGCACTTTTCTAAACAAATGTTAAAAAACGTTCTGTACATATAAAATGTACATAAAAACAAACTTTACGTGTAGTAGCTTATTCCTACAAAGTGGCAGTTTGGAAATGATGCTTTTTAATCACACATAGGGTCAAATAAGTTATATCATCTACATTAGGTTGATGAATACTAAAGCACTCGGTTGTCTTGTTAAAAGCATTATTATGCTCCTAATCTGTTCTGGGCAACTGCTTTAGTGTTCTTAGATGTCATTTCACTACTTGTGCTTTTAACAACATAAGTATTTTGAACATGTAGATAATATCTGTATTGCTGCAAAAAAGTATTTATTTACTGATAAATAAAGCCTAAAGTCATGGAAATGTATTCTTTATATTTCCATCAAGCTACTGTAGCATGAGTATAAAATTAGAAGAAAAAAAAAGTGAAACTACTATACAAGTTTAAGTCATTGTTTAATTTTTCTCCAACAAAGTGGACGTAATCTGTTATAAAGTGGAGAAATCCACTGAAGAAAATACTGCAACACACATGCAGAGGAAAGACATTTGCTTTGCTTTGATGAAATGTAAGCATTTCTTTGGAGCTCCTGTGTGTGGTGAGTAAGCCTCAGAGCAGGTTGGCTCTTCTTCTGTCATGTCTCTGTCCCACAGGAACGCTCTATAAATAAGAGGTGTATCTGCCCAGGGCTACACCTTTAATTGTTTTCTCTGTTCACAGTCTCCCGTAGGCCAGTCTCATACCGCAGATACCTTAAAATGCTGCCAAGCACTAGATTGGTTCAATTTGAAAGGATGGGTGGAAATCAAAGAGATTTATCCCTGTTCTTTTCTTTCCCCTCCAGACTGGAGACTTACTTTTTTTTTTTTTTTTTTTATCTTTCATTCAGGCCTGTTAGGGCTGATCCCAGCCTCAGTTTAGATCCACTAATTATATCACCCCCCCCCCAAAAAAAAAAGAACCCAGACCTGACAATTTACATGTGATGTAAAGAACTGACAGCTGAAATGGCTGAGCAGCCACCTTGTGTATGGAGGCTACAGCTCCTTGATGAGGTCAGCTTAGTTATGAAGGTCCCTTTGCTGCATGTTGTCCCCCTCTGTCTCTGAACCTCTTTCCTGTTCAGCAATTTTTCAATAAAGAACACAAGAAACAACAACGACAAAGAACAACTCAGCAACTCAAACAGTTTCCAGTCAGGGATGCCGATCCCAACATGAGGTATCGTATTGGTCCGATATTATGTGGATGTATTTGTACTCAGCATTCATAAAAATGTTACGATCGTACAGAACCAAATACTTGTGAAAATCTAGGGCTGTCAAAATGAACATGTTAATGTTAAGAGATTAGTCAATGCAATTAATGTTTTAATTGTCTTAATGTGTTAATGAATATACAAAGTTAATTCTTATTACATATTAAAAATGAGAATTTGGCATTTTCATGGTGAGAGAAGCTTCTTCAGAGCATGTTCGGGGGTTGTCATGGCAATGAACCAAATCCACCAAAAACCACTTCATTCTCCTTTTTTTTAAGATTTTAACAGTTTTCAAGCTTTGCATTTACAGGATGTGCTGCAGGATGACCCATTTAATATACCACACAATTAACTACTTGGTAGTTGTACTTGACATTCTGGTCCACACACCTTACCAGTAAGCTGTAACGAAATTTACCAGTACTCTAACACACAAATGTAAGTACATGTGTTTGTACTTGGTTTGAAAACACGTGGTATTGGTGCATCCCTACTTTCAGTTTTCTTTCAGAAATCCTATTTCCTATGTGTGTGTGTGTGTGTGTGTGTATGAATAACCTTTAGGCCTTTGGATGCAGGTATGCTGGTTGTCACTCAGGAGGAATCCTTCTCTGCAGCGGCACTCATAGCTGCCCATCATGTTGACACAAATCTGCTGGCATCCACCGTTACCCTCCGAACACTCGTCCACATCTATCAGGAAACATACACACATACACAAAGCAAAATTTAGATAAGTGTTTGAAGACAGAAAATATATTTTGCATGTTAATATTTGTCATGCAGAATTCGCAGCATGAATCTGAATGAGGATCCAAACAGTTTTACATGTATTTGAAAGTTTAACCCAATAATCGTGATTGAGAATATAAATGAATCTATTGTTAAAAAATAAACACAAACATCACTCAAATGTCCCCATTATCCCCTTCTAATATAAAACCATTAATTAATAATTCTAATCACATATAAAAAAGATAAATAACTGGGTAAGTTGGGAGCTGTGATTTAAGAACAAATGTAATCTTTGGATAGCCTGAGCAGTTTGACTTAAGCTGTCTGAGGTGGTTGTCTGCGTGATATGGCATGACAGTGGAGCGGCATTGAAAACCTCCAACTGTGCAGCACTAAGCCATAAAAAATGCACATGCAGCACAATCCCTTGGCAAGAGCGAAACTTGATCCACCTGGGCCAGAGTACCTGCTGATGACGAGTGTCTGTCAGCCCTGTGACAGGAGGAATGCAGGCAGAGTGGGGAAGGACGTTGGGGGAGCAGAAAGAGGGGGAGGAAAAGTGTAAATGGAAAGAGGAGTGAGCCCCTCGGCCTCCTCCTTCCACCTTTCTTTTAGTGGGGTGGAGTGGGTGAATCTACTTTCAGTAAGTGCAGCGTTTTTACCAAGGTGTCGCTTAAGGTCTTGCTCTGCTGTGAAACAAGAAAGCGAAACCGACCACAAAGTAGGGTTGCTGAGTTCATTTGAGTTGGTAATGAATAGTGGGATTCCAGCAATTGTTTCCAAAGAATCCCCCCTAAACTCCTCAAGCACTTGTTTCAAAAATCGCTGATATACACGTTTATCATTGAGAAAAAGGATATTGCACATCAAAAATCTTCCCTGCTTTCATTTGTCTGCCTTGCAGCCGATTCTCCCCCGGCACACGACAGAGGTGCCGCCATGAAGAAGACAGTATGTGTACTCCCTTCCATCAGAGACCTGTGCTCCTTGTCTCTTCTTGCCAGCCACAATGGAACTTTATCCATCCCTCTGCTCAGTGCATTAATAATCTGCTGTATACACAAGGTTTTTTTTTTTTTTTTAATAAACCGTCATGCGAAACTAATTTGCTGTCTATTTGTCCAGTCTGAGAAGGCCTCTGGATTAAGTTTCCTTTCTGGGGAATTCTTAGCTTGGGAAGAGTTAGAAATTAAACCTTACTCTGTCCTCTCCCTTCTTCCTTTTCTGCACAGAAATCTGCACACATTGTCAATTCACTGTTGTACAAACACGTGGGGTATTCACAAAGTCCAACCTGACTAGACAGAAACATCTGGGGTTGACAAAGAGGTCACTGCAGGTACCACTCATGGCCATCATCAGCTTGCCAAGTCTGCTGTCCTGCTCTCAAACAATGTGTCATGCCCGCCAAGGCTGATGGGAAATCATCCCCCAGAAACGAGGTAGAGCAGAGCCCTCTGAAAAAACACACTTAGGGTGAAGTAAAGGTAAAGGAAGAACTATTTATGGTCTCATCTTTTCATCCTGAAAGTGGCAGCCGCAGCGAGAGGACCCTGGAACTAAGTAAAGCTGCCAGCCGCCTACAGCTGCACCTTTGCAGATAAACTGTTAGCAGGTACCAACACACCTCCACAAGTCAGAGGAAAATATCTTCACATATGCATAAAGTCTCCCTTCCCTCTCCCTTAAAACACACACACACACACACACACACACAAAACCTCAAAAATTCAAACATATAAAAAGCTATACAAACACTATAGTCCTCAACGCATGCACAAAATGCCCAGGAGATTTGCAGCCAGCCTCAGAGGGCCCTGGGGGAATTCTCTTTCCATACCCTCAGCGCATCAATGAAGGTTTCATTTCCTGATTCCTTCATCCCTCCAAATGAGGCGTCGGCTGTCAGTAGATCTCTCTTGTTTAAATAGCTCCCATAATTGCCTGTGTTGTGTGCTGGGCAAGGCTGGCGTCCAAAGCAAATATTTCCAAGCGGAAAGGGGTTCTGGCATGGCCAGGAGAAGTGCTCATGTTATTTGGACTTAAAGCATTTTTTAAAAATTCTCTAGAGGGTGGAAAAAAATGTTTTAATCAAGTTAAAAGGGCTGCCTCACTTCTGAAAAATGAGACATGTCTGTGTTCTATCCCTGCTTCACTTGAGGAGACGAAGGGAAAAGGAGCGTTCAAACGGAGAGATTAAGAGATTGGTTGTGTTTGCGGAGGCCATGTCCACTGGTTTCTCAGATAGCCTTGACTGTATATATAACATTTGGCCTTGCGCAGAGCTTTAGAGCCATGTAAACACGGCGGTTGCCTTACAAAAACTCCTGAACCCCTATTTTAGAGAAATGCGCAACTCTTTCGTTCTCTTTTTTTAAAAGGTTCAGTGACTTTGGGGAAGTTTATTGCTGACTCAGGGAGAGTGAAAAACTGCTGCTATCTGTCATCAAAGCTGTCCATGCATCCATCCCACTGCTTGGCCTCTGCCTGGATCAGACAGAACTGTCTCTGTGGTCCAGACAGGCCAGAGACAAGGAGGTGAGTGGACAAACGCTGGCCTCTTTTGGCATTTCATATACAGGAGTTGAAGTACACACTCTATAATAAGGCAACAAAACGACAGGCAGCACATTGAACTGCAGAGCCTGACTGTGCTGCTCTGGTGAATGAGCAGGCATCACTTTGACTACAGGAACATAGGCATGATTAAGGGAGGGAGTGGCTCCACTACAATTAAAATAAATCTACAGTCTTATATTAAACAGGATTATAGGATTTCCTCTTTTTCGTCTCTGGAGGTCAGTCACGACGCTAACCCTCCCTCTTTGCTGAACAGTAATCATAAGGCCAGTTCTGAACTTGAGCACAAACTGAGCACATAGATTTTGGTTAAAGATTTATCGAAGCTTTGACTCAAGTCAGCTGAGTTTGTATAAACCAATATGTTACAGGGAGTCCTGATCTTTCATCTGCCGAACACACTCTCTTAAATCATTAGAAGTGAGGTTGACTAATGCAGGCTGGAAGTCCTAGACACTTACAGTATTTAGCTTTGAACTGTTTATTAGTTCCAGTGCTTCCTGTCTGCCTGACCCACTGTTTCTACACACCTAACTGATTCACATTTGCTAAGCAAACACAAATAAAATCTCTGTTTACCGTACCGTTTCATTTCTAAATCAGCAGCAAAGCTTGATTTTAATGCTATTACACAGACAAAACCAGTAAAGCTTTGATTGATCTCAGACTCTTTTTTTCTGGGTCTGGGCCGGTCTCCCCAGTAACCAGTTTGGTAAATAAGTACAAATTAAGATTCCAAGTCTGATCTCTTGCTAAGTTTTTTCCTAAAAGAAAAACTATGAGCTAAGATCGTGCTGAATGGTATTCCTCTGTTCCTCCAAAGCAAGTCTGGAAGTATTTTAACAACAAAACCCTGGGATAAGTGTTTGGGTGGATGGTGCTATGCCAAGGAAACAAGAGGCCCTGCCTTGACGTCTGACGGCTTCCAGTCTGCTACATGCTTACATCCGTAAGCCCAATCTCAGGCTTGAGCTTCCCCCAAAGCCCTGCCAGTCAGCTCAGCTGGAATTGCTCATTTCATGGTGGATGGGGCTGAGCAATCCTGCGAGAGAGTTGATCGCCTTCAGGAGCCAGCTAATTCACCAATCTCAAATCTATCCTTTAACTCATCTCTCCAGCTCTTCTCCTCTGCGCTGTAGAGAGTCTCATGTCCAAAGCAGATCTGTGCACGTCGCAACAAAAGTGACTGCTCACAGAAATGCAAGCTGAATTAGTTGCATCTGCAGCTCATCATCAAGAGTTGCAGGGGAATTCCAGGATTTAAGAAGCTGGGCCCTAATCTTTTAATATTTCAGTGCAAAATGAAGTATTAAAGGGCACAGACATCTTTGCAATTAACTGACACCCATGACTGACAAGCATTACAAAACTCCAGGGAGGAATCAAGCACTGCAAAGTGAATGTGCTAATATTTGCAACTGGTTATTCTATTCAATAATATAGAATGAATATCTGCATATAAAAAAACTTTATTTTGTTTGTTTAACTTTTAGTCTCAGTTGTGTCAATCTTTTTATTTCCTATTACAGTATTTGTGCACAGGGGCATTTGGATGCTAACAAAAAGTCACAAATTCTACAATGCAAACATTTATTTGCCTCAGAAACTGCTGGCAGTAATTTATTTCTGTATAACAGATGAATATTCAGCTGTGTTTTGACTATCTGGGTGGGCACTTAAATCTCATGACAAATTTCTGTATGTCCCCAGAGGCCATTTATGGTGCTTTGTGAAATGTGGCTATTTCCACAGTTTGTAAGCCACAAACACAAACAAAACAACGTCTTTAGAAACCCTCACATACATTCCAACTATATAATCCTGCATAAACTCAACACAACGCTTTGCAGAATTTTTTCTTCAGTAAGACAGTAGAGCTTCTTTCTATTATGCTGCAAGAAACTTTTTATTTACAATATTTATTTGACTGTTGATATTGCAGCTATATAGCATGTAGCTATTTAGTACGTGACGATGTGTGTGACTATGTTTTCTACCAATTTACACAACTGAATAAAGGGCAGATGGTTAAAAAATCTTCAGAAGAATAGAAACTAATATCAGCTGCTTATGACTGGGATGTGGAGGTTTACCTTATTGCCTGAGAGAAGTGATGAATCCATTTAAAATGCTGCAGAACACATCAGTGCAGCAGTTTCAGATGGACACTTTTTAACCAACACAATCTAGTCAATAATGCATCAGTCTGAAATTCCCTGTTTGATTATTGAACGCTGTAATATGATCAGAGGATCAAATCAGCTTTAATACTTCTTAGCAAGGAGTTGACTTCTGTGTTATGTGACAGAAAAAAATTTTTGTATGAAAACACAGACATTTTTAACATGAGCAGCAAAAATGTCCTTTTTCTGTACAACTTTTAGCCAAACAGTGTTGAATGCTGTTACTTGTTCTTAGTTGCTAATTCAAAGGTTTCCTCAAAACCCCTACCCAAAGCTATAATTGTGTCACTTTTGTGTTATAGATCATGTTACGTCCTTGGAGATGGTTAAAGTAAAAGGGCATTCATTTCCCTATAGATTGCATGGGGAATTGAGGCCTACCCAAATCAATAAAAACCAAATCAGTGTTGGTCAATAGAAATCAAAGGAATATGGCCTGTTAAGTTGTGTGTATTTGTGTGCGGATGATGTGGATGAAATTAGTTCTCCAGGGACTGAGTCTGACGTGTCCTGACTGAGAGCGGAATGATGAATATAAGTAAACAACGCAATGACAGAAGCCTGATGGGGCTCTGTCAAACTTTAGTAATGTTTACTTCAAGTCTGCCTTTGTTTCCTCAATTAGTCACGTGTAGACTGCATGCCATTGTACGACAGAAAAAGGAATATCTTTGTGTCTTTTCCATCTAAATAGAAGTGGAATATGAATTGCGGTTGGAAGAAAAGGGAGGATTTGTGCAGATGCTTATGATATTTAACTACTTGAGAGGGGTTTAACAAACTAGCAATGATAAGAGTAGATTTGGGTTTCTGTGGGACCCTAACCAAAACACACAGGGCATAAATGTGGGGATGCTGGTGCTACAGTGGGGAACTAATAGCCTTCCTACATCTGGTTTTCATTGTAAAGAGGATGTGTGTTTTGGATTAAATTGACATTGATTCCTCTGTTTTTCTTCAGACTCTTTTACAGCTTCACTATGGAAGAGGTGTGGTCATTAAATACCATCCTTCCCTTCACCTCTGTGAGATAAAAGTCATGACAGTTATAAAATATGTAATTAAGCTCTTACACGCTTCACCTCATCTCTTCTGTGTGACTTTTTGGGAGGTACAATGGCTCTCTGTGATGTAAATTATATAGTGAGTGACATCTTTCTCCACACAGACAGAAGCAGTGTGCTGTGATATTGCATTGCTTCCACATTGCTGACTTTCTGACATCTTTGTGGGGTTTGTGGCAGACAGGGGGGACTTTAGAAACTAGAGCGTCCCCAGTGAGGCACACAAGGCAGTGTTCTGCTTCACGCTCCACTGCCTTCTGCCACCGCCCAATGTCATTATACTGCCAACACATCCAATTACAAGGAGCTGTGTGGCACGTGCAGTAGCCAGCAAACAAAGACTTGGACAGAGGTCTGTGTAAGCTGGCCCAACTTGTGTCCCCAAGGTGATGGCCCCACACATTATTACCAAATGGATGGACCGAGTTGAGCATGTTCTGAAACCATGAGGCAACATGACATAAAAAAAAACCAAAACAACGGCTTTGTGGAAGAGCAAAGTAAACCTAAAGAAAAGCACTTTAAAAACTGCAGACTAAACTGACTCTGAACTTTTGAGGATCAGGTGAGTGTCTCCTTCTCTGCAGCCTCGGGCACATCTGGTCTATAAGGGCTCTGAAGGTCTGACCTCGTCTGGGAGCCAGCTGCTTAGACTCTCCAATCCGAGGCCAAGGGGGACTAATCTTTTCTCAGTGGCCAAAAGGAGCTTAAACCTGGAAGAGGAAGCCAGGGCCTTAACATGAAACCCCTTCTATACCTCTTCCTCCTCTTTCTCGTGTTTGTGTTGAGGATTATTCCTTCAGCAGAGCAGAGCAGGCGTATTAGAATGAATTAAATTCTCAGGAAAAATAAGTCTTAAGAGGACTTTTAGATCTAAAGGCAAAAGTTTAGATTTGTAATTGGTAGCTTAATATTTACATTCAAGTGTGTCCTCAGTCCCTGTTATATAGTGAGATTAAAAAAAAAAAAAAAAAATCATCCCTTTAACAATATGCTGGATCGATATCATTGCAGGTTGCTTGTGAAGGACAAAAAAAGGAGAAGAAATCATGGCAGATGGTGGAGGACAAAAGCTTTTTCTGTGTCTGATCGCGTAAGTGTTCTTTGACAAATTATCAAAGGGATCGATGGATGCAACTGTGTGTGATGCAACAGCAGCATCCACACAACCATATATTGCAATTACACACTTGCATGAAAGGCAGGAGCTGATCCGCAGCACAGCAAATGATCCGTGCACAGCTGAACGCTGTTGCTAAATGACATGGAAAATAGCAGCGCTTTACACTGTAGATACGAGTGATGAAGAGGCAGCGAGTGAGAGGGAAGCAGAAGAAGACAGAAATTCACGAGAGGCACAAGTTCATCGTCAATTCAGAACAGGTTTAAAATCGATCTTAAGATGTGTTTTCCATTCCAGTGTCGTTTAATCCCAGCATTACATGCTGCTCTCCAGGTAAATGCGGGTTGATAGGGCCGTGTTGCCTTTTAGGCCCACATGTAAAGATACCCTCACTGCAAATCACTGTTGACTGCTGAAACATGTTTCTGTCATTTCATCTGAATATAAAACTTTCTGTAGCATTTTATGTACTACCCTAAACAAACTTACAAAAGCAATTTGGGTTATTTGGCCTTTTAGCATCAAGCAAAATGCATAATGTTAAAGTTATAACCAAGAAGGAGGTGATTTTTCTGAGTAGCTGCTGAGTCTTACTTCAGAGTTTAAAGCAAAACAAAAGGATCATGAGGCTGGCGGATAGGGGAGAAAGAGCAGGACAGAAAGACGGGATGGGGGTGGGTAAATGATGTCTATGTTAAGTTAATTTCTGCAGCAGGAAGAGTGCAATATTTTCCTTAATTTCATAACCTTTTAAGTGTAGCATGTCCTCCACGAGGCTAATATGAATGGCACAGGGGTGAAATCTTAAACCATGGGAAAGAACATCAACTCGCGTCTCACATTCTGAGCCCCCAGTTCAGGGTCAAGCTTTTCATAAATTATCCAATTTTCCTCTGACTTATTATAAAAGAAAGTCTCAGTTTTCCTTTTGTGGAAACACATGTGGAGACTACCTGTTACGTGAACAAGGAAATGGCTAACATCAGAGACAGAAGTCTTATAGAGGCTCAGTTCAGCCTTGAAACATATACTACCATCCGTAATGTGACATTAGACAAGCAGTGCGAAGGATTTATGCAGCTGCTTGGGCTACATGTTTGACCAGACTGAGTTTGAAACTTGACATGTGAAGTTTAATATTTGTTCTCTTGACAGAAGCTGCTTATGTGACAATGCTCAGCTACACATTTACATATGTTGCAAAAAGCCACTTGAACACACATGGCTAAAGCAGGTACACACATTAACTCACCTAGACAATTGTGCCCATCGTGTGCCAAACGGAAGCCGTCGTAGCATGTGCACCTGTAATTTCCAGGGATGTTGATGCACTCGTGGACGCAGCCGCCATTGTATTCTGTTGCGCATTCATCAACATCTGCAGACAGAAGATGATCCACGTGTGAGCATGCATAGTTTGTGCAGTCTTACAGAAACAGTTTAACAAGGAAACCATCCTAATCTCATTCTTTTTGCTCGAATTGATATGAATGATTTTTGTTTATTAATTTAAATTTGCTTGTAGCCAATCAATGGTAGTTTAATCTAGACAGTCTTACAGGTGTAACTACAAGCTACTGAAATATTGGGTTAAAAAACAATTAGCTTTGCTGCTTAAAGCGTCAGATTGCAATTATTTCTTGAATGGAAGAAACATAAAAAATACTATTTATTTAGTGGGCAAGATACTTTTTAGACAACTATTGGTAGTGGTACTACTTTACTCTGGAGAATGTGAAGGCACGTCAGGGCTAGTTGGATGCTGGGATGGGATGACCATTTTGAGAGGAATTCTCTCAGCTGGTTAGATTTTTTTTCTAAAATCCATCTAATTCAGCCAAGCATGGTATACACTGAGCTGGTGTTGCACCTAAATCTGGTTCCCTCCAAAATTACACCCTCAAATATTTTTGTCAGATTTATTAAAATGAAAAGTGATTATAATACCTTCAAATACATTCTGCAATGTGTTTATTTCATGGTATCATGTTGTACGTTTTTATTGTTTAAACTAATTAAAATTGTGTTGTCTGTAGTATGCAGTGGGAGGGTTATAATTAATATTTGGCTGCAAGAACTTGAAATGAATTAAGATGATTTTAGCAGCAGATCCAGCACTGTGAATGGAGATAAAATTATGCTAAAGTCAGAATTAAGGAACATCTTCAGAACAGATATAACATGGCCTCCAAAATTTTGTGCTGTTAACTTCACATCAACTAATTACCCCAGTTCATCGTTACGAGCCTCCAACAAAGCCACAAACCAACACTTAAGAAAAAGTCCAAAGCACAAAAAGTTGCTTCCATTTTAGTACTGATTAAACAAAAATTGTACATGTTAGCAGGCACTTTATAGTCTTCATGGACAGAAAGTAACATCTCCTGTCCTTTTCCATTAGTGCTTAAGCATTTTCATGGTTACCCAGCTTAGGGGACCTGATTGCTCCTCTTTTACTCATAAAAGTACTTAAGAGAATGAAACAGCTCTGGCAATTACTTGATTCACCTGCTACAGATATAACTTGGGTATATGCCACAGTTTTACTGATTTTACGGTTTTGTTTTTAAAGTTTAATACTGATTGCCAAGGTTTTATGCCACATTTAATACCCTAAAACTTGACCTGATTCATGCCAAGACATTGCTTTTTGCCTTTGGAATTTTCTTATTGGCAGGATGTGAAAGTGTCAACACAGTTTCGTTCAGTATTGAATAATAAAAACCTCTCTACCATGACACAAAGGATAAAGTCAGTGGCAAAATATGTAGCTATCATTTAAAAAAATCATATACCTGGCCAAGACTAAACTAAATTAAGCTATTAAGCCAAATCAAATTAGTCCATGACGTGTGTTTAGTCAGAAAGACATCTTTAAAAACTTAACCCTGGGCATTTTTGAAAATACTGACATTACAAACAAACTGACAGTCATTACTTAATAAAATGCAAATATTGTCTGTGAGAATGATATGTTGATTTAACCCCAAGGGTCTTCAGCGCTGGCTGCTAAAACTGAAAAAATGAAAGAAAGACACAGACAGACAGAGAGCAGACTGGTGAGAAAGGGCAAGTGGGCTTGTCCTTTTTGGTTATGATGATGGTTGAGGAGCCCTTACTAAAGAGAGTCAGACAAGGTGGATTGAGAACACAAAGTACTTCCACTCAGCACTTGCTGGCCCATTTAGGGAAGATAATCCCGTTTATTCAGCTCTTCGAGACTGCCTCTCTCAGGGCTTAATTGGACTTGACAGCAAAAGGATAGAACTGAAACTATGGAACCCTTCCTTGTTCTCTGCTTATTCCCTCTAACATAACTGTCATTTCCCCATTACAGCATAAAGTCATCCGTAACTTTACCTCTCTTAACCTCAAACATCTAACAAAATATAATGCAAGATTGATTCTGCTCCTCCAGCTTTGATTTTTTTAATACTTACCGTCATGTCCCAACAATGCAAACTGCAAAGTTTAGCCCTTTTGTAACTCACTTAGAAAGTACTCAGATACCTGGTTTTCTTCCACATATTTTAAACAGCTTTATGACAAGGCACCTTTCCATCTGCAGTTTAAACTCAATACCCCATAATGACATGGTACAAGTAGAATATATATGAGTGAATGAATTGACATCTATATTTTATGTCCATCTACAATTTATGCAGTTTAAGAAACGTGAAAGATAAATACCTTTTTTTTTTTTTTTTTTAAGTAAAGTGACAAAATACCATATGGAACAACTGTCTTCACAAGATTTCTATTTGGAAAACGTCTTTAATGTGACACTAAATGTCACAAAACAAAATTTGTTCTCTGTTTGGCAAGACTTGAAAATCTTTCATAGTGCCACAAAAATTTACGAAGCAAAAGTATTTCCATCCTTATTTGCTGACAACTTGTTTCTGAAAGTAGATCAAAGAGGCAACAGGATTGATTCTCAATACAAATAAACAAGATGTTAAAACAGACACCTTCCAATATTTCAGAGAAACAATGAGCTTTCATAGTGAAAGGGTTTTGTTGTAATTTAATGGCATAAACATCTCTAAAAAGATGGACAAGGGACAACTAAATGCCAGTGAAGCAATTGGTATGAATCAAAAACATATGGAGGAGTATTTACAACTAATTGGATTATTTTCAGTTTTAAAGATAAACATAACTGAGTGTTAAAGAAGCATTCCAGAGATGCAGAATCTCACTGATGAACAGAGTTATACCAGTCTGAGACCAACAAATATATATATTATTTTATTTTATTTTATTTTATTTTATTTTTTTTGTCTTGTCCAGCATTTAAGCAAGCAGACTGATGTTCTGGATGCTGTGTTCTGCTGAGCAAATTTATTTTGCCAAGGGGAACTTTTGTAGATGTAATGATCCCCTTGTATTTCTTGATTCTTATTTTATTTTTCAATTTGTTTTGGATAATAGCTTGTATTACAGAGTTTATGCTGCTGGACCCGACCGGAAAGGACAGGAAAGGGGCAGAAAGAGAACAGAAAAGAGAACATAAAAAAAACAAAAAAAAAAAAAAAAAAAAAAAAAAAAGAAAGAGATCAATGCATACATGTATATGCACATACATACCCACCTACATATATATGTATATGCACTCGCACATACATTATATATATACATATATACATACATACATACATACACACATACATACACATGCATACACACACATGTACACATACATGCATACATAAAGATAGATATACATACATACATATACACATACATACACCCACATATATATATATATATATATATATATATATATATATATATATACATATATACACATATACATACTCACATACATACACATACATATACACATACACATACACACACATACACATACATACACATACACACACATATGCATACATATATACATATCCATACACATACATACATACACATACACATAAGTACACACACATACCCACCCACACACATAAATATATACACCCACACAAGCCAACTCTAGATTCGTGGAGAACAAAATCGTTGACAATCATTATTTTATTATTTAAAGTTTAAGTTGACAGGGACATGGCAAATTTAAAAGAATAGAAAAGAAAAAACACTTTTAAAAATGCCATATTTACCTAAAGGGCTAATTTTCATCTGTTCTCCCTGGCTAGATCTTACAAAAGCTTGGAGGGTCATTTCAGAAAAATGTTCTTTTGTAGATCCCACCTTCTACACTGTCAAATCACAAGATTCAGAAAATCAGGAGGAATGTGTCCGGCTGCATCTCTGATGGCATGGCCTAGTGCCCCTGGCATGAGCAGCTCCCACATGTGTGGAGGACTCCATTAATCCTGAAAAGTATAGGAGGTTTTAGAGCAACATCTGCTCCAATCCAGGCAGCGTCTTTTTCTGGGAAACCTTTACAGATTTTAGCAATTTTAGCATAATGCTAAAGCACATCCTGTGTCCATCACAACAGCATGACTTCACAGGAGAAGAGTCTCTTTGCTCAAAGGGCCTGACTGTGACTAGACCTTTCACCAATACAAAACGACATTTTACAGATGTATTGCAGACAGACAGACAAATGCAGATAAAATCATGACTTTCCTGGCAGAGGTTAATCTTTTGAAATTTGGCCTCATGAAAACCCTTTTGATCATTCACCCATATAGACATTTTTCAAAATTGTAAAAAAAAACAAAAAATAAAAACAACACAGAATTAATACATACACACCAGCATTCAGACCCTTTTCTAAAACACCACTATAACCATTTACAACTTTGAGTATTGCATTAGTCAACTTGCTCATCATTCCTCTTTGCAGATAAGAGGTTTTTTTTTAGCTTAGAATTGCTAGTGGAAAATTATGTTCAGGACTCCCCAAAGAAGTCCGATTTGGGTTAAAGTCAGTTGTTTCTTTTCTACTTCACCACTTGTGTATGCTCTGAACTTGAGGTTACTGCCCTGCTGAATGAAAAACCTCCATGTGTTTGAGGTTCTGAGCACAAATCAGATGGCTTTCTTCAAGGGGCACACTGCATTTTGTTCAGATTCCCACAACTCTGACTAGTATACCTGTCCTCTATGTGTGAAGTCATCCTGACATAATTCTGCCACCACCTAGCTCTGACACGGCAATGTCTTCAGACATATGAGGAGTGAAGGGACAAGTGATGCCTAGTTTCTTTCAGGTATTTCACTCAGACATTAAGGCCAAGCAGCTAACTGTTGAGGTTTTTTTTTTTTTTTTTTTTTAAAGAAGAAAGAAAAAAACACTTGTTTCCCAATCAGAGTTTTTTAGGTAATTATTTTCTGTCAAACTGTAGTCAGGCCAACATGCATGTTTCATTAAGGAAGTAGTAACAGATTGGCTAGTGCTCTTGGAGTGGAACTGTGAAGTCTACGTTTCATAAAGTTGCTCTTAAGTAAATTTCTTCTCAAAATGTTCAATCTGTTGATCATATTTTTAGACTAAATATCCATCTTCATATCTGTACCATGACATAATTCTGGTAGCCCCCTAAAACGCAGGAAATTATTTCTACTCTGATATGCACTTCCAGCTGTAAGACCTAAACAAAATGTGTGCCTTCTTCTAAACTATGTCAACTAGTATTCAGCACAAGTCGACTCCAGTCCAGGTAGAGAAGAATCTAAGTATCTTTGGACATAGAAATTTCCATTTGATTATTTAATTTGAATGAGTTATTGTATGTTTCCAGTTTGAGCCATTTACACAGAAAGCACAAATAGTCCAGGAATATTATACAATCCCTTGTGATGACAACATACCATTTAATTTTACAAGTTACAAATGACTCTGAAACAAGCCCTGATATCAGTCACTAAAATGTAAATATCAACTCTGAACAAGACTCTGTTCTGGTTTAGGTGAGAATATAAATTCAATTTACCTCCATGAGAACCTTTTTTAATGGTTTCTGCAGTCCACTTTGAAAACGGGTGAAAGCTTGATGAGACACCAAAAATTACTATAAAAGGCAGTCGGCTGGATAGCTTTTATTTTAATTCCTATAGTTTGTACATATATTTTTTGTTTTTATCAACCTTGAGAAGCCACCAATTAAACTAACTTTCAGTTCAATGGGAAATAGCCTTGCAAATATTTTACAATAGACTCAATAAAGCAAACTTTTATGAGCTACAGGCAGAAAGCCATGAAAAGCAGCCGGTCAAGTAAATGAAAGAATAATATTGGTTAAAAAAAAAAAGGGGGAGCGTTGTGAAATATGATTTTGTAATGGTGGTAATAAAAATTGTGGGATATAATGATCTGGGGGCTTTGTGCACATTTAAAAAAAGGCTAGAAAAACAGACCTGTGTCAGGGATTCTAAGGTCTGCCTCTGGCGATGGAAATATCCCTGACAGCTTGGAAGGGCCTCTGACTGCCGCTTCAGCCGCTATCTTAATTTTCTCCTCAAACATGTGTAGGAAATTTACTGCTTCATTTCATCTTGTCACAAAGGAGCGCTCTGCACCTGGCTTTCCCCCTTCCACTGTTTGCAGCTCTCTCCTGGTCCCTCCTGCCTCTTTGGGAAAATTGCAAAGCTAATGAGTTATATTAACTGAGGCAGAAGCTCTTATCAAGCCTGTCACTCGCCTAGGGGGCTGAGGTTCAGGTATCTAAGGCAACACACTTCAGAGTGTTGTAAAATTTCTCCCCCAGTTTGTACAGAGACAAACAGAAAATTCTACCTCCCATCACCAGCTTAAAAAACAAGCCACTATGAAGTCAGAGGTTTACCTTCACAGCGTTTGCCATCTCCTTTATAGCCCGACTTGCAGATACATTTGTATGACTTTGGGGTGTTCTGGCAGATGGCATCCATGCTGCAGTTGTCAAGTGACTTTGCACATTCGTCCACATCTAGAAAAAGAAAAGAGACAAAGCAGTAAGTTATAGAAGCTCAAATTCCTCATTGTGCTGACCTTAAAAACAACAACAAATATCAAACTTCAAGTAATTTAGTTGTGTTTAAACACTATTTTCAATGAAAATGAAAAGACAATAAAGTGTAAATGAACGCTTGTCAAACAATGGAAAAACTCAAGAGATATTTCAGTTCAGATCAACACTGACCAACAGTGGCCATCACTTTTGCTTGTAAGGCCATAAAGGTCTTTCTGACCTGCAGCTTTCATGGAGTGAAAACACATATTTTACAAATGACCTTTAACAATAATAATAATTTTAAAAAAGTTAAAAAAAATAAATAAATAAAAAAAAGGAAATTTTAAATCCAGATTTTCTTATACTTATCAAATGCTCAAGCATGAATAATTGATATAAGCAGAGATGAAATTGCTCAGTAGAAAAGGTATATGTTGCGTAACTTCTGGACCAAGTTTGTAATATGAAGAAAAGAATGTGGAAAGATAAGACTTGGAATGGATTTAACCAGAAGCATGATCAAGTTTGCCTTCACGGAGCCCCTAATCCCACCAAATCCCAGTTAACTAGCCCAGGTGTTCAGGATTACCCTACTGCACACAGGGGAAGGGCAGCTTAACAAGGTTTACATAGCTCCCAAATTCACTCTTATCACAGGCTCTCTGCAGGAGCTGCCTGATCCCAATGGGAAATGACCTGCAACCTAAACCCCTAAACTTAGCTTGTTGGCTATTTCTCCCTATCCCTGAAGGACATTAAGTCTGCAGTGGAAAGACATGACCGTGCAGGACACCAAAATTCTGGAGTTTCTGTAAACAAAGCTGGTTGTTAAAATACTCATTATGCAAAACTGAAAGCAAAACGACAAAAGCATTTTATCACGCTTATATTAACATACAAAAAGACATAATTCTTAAAGCATTTTTGTTGATAAGATACTAAAACCTAATCAGGAGGTGTGTGTGTGGGTTTTTAGCACTGCATTGGTAAAGTGCAATGCTGACAGTCGTATATGGATTCAAGACTCGTTTCAGGTTGTTAAAGACCCCCAGATGACAGTTTATTATATATTTTCTCAGATAAAACCTAACAGAGAGAAAGATCATCGAAGTGCAGCCAGATTCACCGGACAGATGTTGACTTTAATTTACCTGAATTGTAAGTTTATCATGCGATGCCGTGGTGATGAGATTAAGATTTTATTAGAGCAGAACCAGTCTGGAAGTGCTTCATCACACTGTCAACTGACAAACTGCTTAATGAGCTAACTTTCAGTCATAATTTTTAGATATTTTCTACCGGACCAAATGAAAACAAGAACATGTGAATAAAAACAGCTTTTTTGGGCAATTCAGACGTGTTATGTTGACATGTTTGACTAAAAATGCAAAAAAAAAAAAAAAAAAACTTTGGAGACCATATGAAGGATTTAAGACTGTCTAAGTTTAGTTGAGAATTAGAGTACACATACATGACTGGTTCAACAATCACCCACTTTATCAGGGTGTGCTGGTCTGATTTGCATTGCTATAGTTTTGTATAAATCTAGTTTGCCTTACATGTTGACATGTATTTGTAAAGTTCTGTTGATCAAGTTTGTGTCCGATTAACATTCTCAATCCTCCCCAGACCCATTTTAATTCATGCTTATTGAACCATCAGTACTAAGCAGTGTGTCACACCACACACCCATATAATCAAGAATGATAAAAACAAGAATAATTGTTTGTTTTTTGTTTGTTTTTTTTTTAAATAAAATATAGACACCTCCCACCCCTCGCCCCAAAATCTCATTTCCTATGAGCCCTTCATCACTTTCATTTGAACATAAACGAGTGACAGAAACCTCTGAGAAACTTAAAGAGCTGCCAGAGACAACTAAACCAGGCAGCACCAGGTGGCTGTGTAATGAGGAACCAGATGCAAAGACTCAACCAACTCGCTTTAATTAAAATTTCTCCATGAGCTCTATGAGCTAATAAACTTGTCTTGGTCTTGGGTTTGTTTCCACATTGATCGACCCACTGAACATGTGCACTACTGTTTATCTTGCTGGCCGCGCCTGGATGTTACATCTCACTCGATTGATTTTAAGTAGGATTTATGATCTGTTTGAACTACATGTTAGATCATGAGATAACATCGCAACTCTTTCTGACATTAAATGGAGTGCTGGCCATTCTCACGCTGTGCTTTCGCCTTATTGGCCAGCTGTACAGAGGTGACAGTAAAGCAAGACATTACTTTCCTCTTTCTACCTGTTCTTTTTTTTTCACTTTTTAAGTGTAACATTATGGATGAAGCACGAGGGAAAAACCTGTGATCAACAATGTAGTTGGACAGCACATCTTTTGAAAACATTCTCTGTGACCAGAACTTGAAAACCAACAAATAAAACTTGTTCGTGGTCCTGGAAATTTTGAACATGTTGCACTTTTATGGGCTAAATGTCAGAATAAAAGGAAAAACAACAAACCATGGCTGAAATAAAGTGTGTTGTGTCACCAGCTTTAGAAATGTCTCTTTAACAGGAGATGGCCGACAGGGAAAATTCTTTTAGATACATTTTTACTGCAGCACTACGAGGGATTATGGGAACAAACGGGCAGATAAACTGAGAAGGAACTTCCACTTCTCCTATTATGTTTTCAGACAGCAGTGGGGAAAAGGGGCTGGAACAATTAATTTAGAATAGAGCATTGGTAGACAATATTACTGTAATAACAGGCATGAAAAAATGCAGTCTGTCATTCACAGAAGCGATTTGATGTCTTGAAATTGACTTCCCACACAACGTTAAGTGGTTTTTTTCATCGTCTCACTGTAGCGTGATATAAACAGCATGCATATGTCAGAATTAAGTTTATAGAAAGTAAAAAACAGACAGAATGTCACACAGTGGGCATCTATTCTTTTGTTCCCAAATATGAAACCTTAACATCAACAATGAAATGGACTAATGCCAACTAATCCCTTTTCCAGCAACACCACCATTCTTGTTTTGATTTGTCAAGTTTCACGAGTCCACTGGGTTCTTTTGTATCGGTATGTAATATAGCACGTGGGAAGGTATGGTTCATTTTATAAAGTTTCCATAAAGCCATTTAATGTTATAGGAACTCCATGAACCCTGAACTGATTTATAGTAAGCAAGAAAAAGATCATTTTTCAAGGCTAAATCAATCTCCTTACAGACTGTCTTGTAAGATAAGAGCGTGGAAAGCCATGTGAGGAAGTATTTTTCAACAGGGTGGTATTAATCACAACAAAATTTCCATCTTACTGTCAGGTCCCTTTGATGCCAAATCTCTGTAGTAAGATTCATTATGACAGAAACTCAGAGAACCCCTCTATTCATCTGGTTAATAATGCTCCCATATGAAGCATCAGTCCTCTTTATCTTTCAAATCTGCAATGGAAATAGCTCTCACACTTCCACTTTACTTTTAGTTCACTCCACACACTCACAGATTCACACATTTACAAAATCACAAAGTCAAAAACAGAAAAATGAAACATTCACCTGTACAAAGTAAATCCCATAATTATCATGTAAATGGTGCAGAAGTTAATTATAATTACTTTCTCACAGTGCGTTTCTTATTTTGCAAGTTAAATTTGCATCCAGTCTGATATCTTTATTGCTTCAGGCAATTACAAGATGCAAAATAACAGAATAGGGCTGTTAGTGCCACAAATGTTACATAACTACCATGCTGAGATAATAACCGCTGAGAAAGTATAAAGGATGACGGCAGCAGTTTGCTTCTCTTTTTTACTATTAAAAAAAAATACCACAGGCTCTGTTCTTGCCAGCATCATCTAAGCTGGTGAAATCAAGAAACTAAAACTTAATTTATGCAACAAAGAGCCTATAGCATGGCCTTCATTTTTCTGGTGCTGCAACAAGTTTCTTTTTACACTCTAAACCAGGGGTAGGAAACTCCGGTCCTTGAGTGCCACAGTCCCACAAATGTTAGGAGTTTCTCTGCTACAACACACCTGGCACACATCAGAACTAATCAGCAGACTTGTGCAGAGATTGACATCAAACTCTGCAAAGGTCTGCTAATAGCCATTGATTTGAATCAACTGTGTTGCAGCATGGAAACTCCTAATAGGATTGCGGCACTAGAGGTCCGGAGTTGCCTACCCCTGCTCCAAACAATGGAAAATGAAAGGAGAAGTTGTTGGTTGGAACGCAGGTTCTACGAAAATATAATGAGTAATTAAAAGCTGAATAACAGTCCTTTAGAATGATATTAATGCAACATACAATATATAGCTACACAGGCATATTATAGGTTGTGGCTCAGCATCATCATCAAATATGATTTATGGACACTATTGCATTTGAATAATTATTACCAGAGAATTATAATTCACATAAGCAATACGACATGTAAATAAATGTCAGAAAGTAGCCCAGTCATAGCATTGCAGTGTAGTCACAATATGTGCATTTTTTGAGAGGTGTCTGTCAAGCTCCAGCAAGGCTGTTATGTTTAACTGATCTTTAACCTGCATCCCCCAATCTACTAAGATGGGTTCCAAAAGTTAGAAATGATTCACAAAGTTTTTACTACAGTGTTTTTTTTACAACTCTGTAAAACCAACTGAACAGATGCAGGGTCCTGAATAAAACATCACACAAAGCAAACATTGTCTTTATACACAAATTGTTGCAGAGAAGGGGAAAATGTCAAAGGGTGTAAACAAAAAAAAACAACATTTCTAATGCAGAAGAAACAAACTGTGCATATACTCATCAACTTTACAACCATTTTGTCTGCAAATGAACATTTTACCATGTTGATGCTTATAGAGGTTTTTGGCTTCTACATTTACAACCTTCAGGAGGGGGAGCACCTTGGTTGTGGTGACGAGCTCCCTTCTGTAAAGGTGATGCAGCATTAAAGAAATACTCCTGGAAAACGTGGCCATTAGGGTTTCATGAAAAGCATGACAGACTGTTGTGAATACAAATAAGGGTGATGGATTAATCTTTAAATGTATGCTGCACTGTAAGATTTGGAAATATAAATTAAGAAGAATAAATTAAGCTTGTTAAAACTGAAAAAACCTGGCATTGCCTCAAAAATTTCAATCCAGCCAATATGAAAAATTTTCTAAATTTGCACTACAATGGCACAGCTGAACAAACATTTTTTGTAAAACATCATTTACTCTTCAGATGTTTCATGTAAAAAAACCTCAAGAACCAACATCACGGATGTTATGCATCAAAACAAATGCTCATCATCTGTGTGCTTTCATTTATTTTTATGTGAGAATATATACTGTTGAAGCTTCATGCACTCAAGGACTGGTTCTATTTTTCACTGTATAGCCCTTTTTACACCAATTGAAAACCCACAAACATTTAGTTTTTTAATGTAATGTTGATGAACTGAGTCAACTTTCAGTTCTATTAAAATGTGCAATAATTACAGGATTTAAAGGGCATCGATGGGAACACAACATCTGGGCACATGTGCCAGATTTCAGTGCAGATGCTGCTGTTCTGGTTACATGAGATTTTATATATATATATATATATATATATATATATATATATATATATATATATATATATATATATATAGTTTACAAAGATTTACTAACCAAAATACATCATTTGGAGGCTCTGAGCCAGACAACAACAGCTTGTGAACAAAAACAGACTAGACTGATCAATTTACTATTTGTAAAATAGAAGCCAGCTTGGTATCTGTCCTGATGAGTTGGGCTCAGTTCTGCTGGAAAAAAAATAGTAAACTTATGGAATTACATTATAAAGTCATAACTAACAAAAACATTTAGTGGAATACAACATAATGCAATCCTTTCAGGTTGTCCGTGACATGCTTGTTGACTAGGAGACCAGCAGTTTACTGGCCCAATAAGACGTACCCATAAGACAATGTGGGTGAATGAGCCACAACAGACAAGTGGAAAGGATTGAACTGGTTTGTTTCAGTATACAACCCATTGACACGTTACATACATAGACTGTATATAAAAAGATGGACGGAGCCTCCGTGACATCACCCGTAGGTTTCTGAAGAGCTGAATTGAAGCTCGGTGGGCGGTTCCTACCATAACCATCTTGGCAATGGTATGAGTATCGTCTCGCCCGGAAAATACAAATATGGGCAAAGAGGTGGAGCTGAGAGGGGGGCTGTGAGCGTCATGGTGGATGATTGACATCGAGCGAACTCCGAGCTTTCTGCAGCTAAGAGCTAACCCGGAGATAACAGGAGCTAACCAGCTAACGGAGGTAAGTGGGCTAAAGCTAAAAACCGCAGTTCTAAGTTCATCTTACTTGAAGTGGGAGATCATGTACCTGTCAATTAAAAGGACATGCAACTAAATATGCCGAACTTTGAGATTAAATGACTTTTAAACGGGCGAGTTATAAAATAAATTAATTCCCCCCACAATTGTCATGAAGGTAAACCTGACCTATTACACCGAAAGGGAATTTTCCCTTCATGTCAAATCAAGCAGTCACTCAATAAAACACAGCAGAGATGAAAACACAAGGATGACAGTGAAGTGAAGATCAGCTACACAAGCAGACGATTTCTTTTCACCTCAGTGTCACTGTAATACAAACATATACTTTTCCAAAAATTCATCATCAAAGCAATACCTTTATTATGTTTTAGGTTTTCCTGACTCTTCTAGCTTTGTTTTTTTTATCTTGTTTGAAAGAAAACATAAATAAATGAAAATCAGCATCACACCTCTACCATATTTACAGCACTACATCCTCCACAGAGCAGCAGAACCAGACTTGTTTGCAACTGCACAACTTAGATATTGTAGACAACAACAACATAGGGTGAGGCCAGTTTAGATATGTCGATCCCCAAATTCTAAATGAGGTGATACATTAGGTTTTTAAAGACCAATGTATTATTTTCTGATAAAAAAAAAAACCATAAATATGTCTTTTAACGTACAGCAATAAGTTTTTAAGTGTTTAATAGAGCAGATATGTTGAAATTTCAATTTAATTTAAATATTCTTTTTCTATGGAAAGCAAAAAGAGCTGTTTCTAGATGTTTATCGAAAAGATATTATGAGGTGCTAGCGCACATGTTTATTACTTTTCTATGTATTCTCCAATAAAAATGGTTATTCCTTCTAGTTATCTCAAATAACTGGCCTTTTGTTTTTATCTAGTTCTAATCTTTTTATCTTGTGCTTTTTATCTTGAGGCAAGCTAATTATCCTGTTTAAAGTTCAACTGGAATCACAGGATAAATATTTTAAAAAATTGAAGAGGCATAAATGTGTGTGTGTGTGTGTGTGTGTGTGTGTGTGTGTGTGTGTGTGTGTGTGTGTGTGTGTGTGTGTTTCTGCAGCAATTAAAACAGATGAGGCAAGATGAACCAACTTTCACCTTTTGCTTCAGCTAGCATCTGCTCAGTAAATGCAGAGATGATGACATGTTAATCCATCATTACATCAAATGATTTTAGGCAGTCGCAGGACAGATTAACTTGTGGTATTAATAAAAAAGCATGAAAAATGTATTTCAAGTGCAGCTGTTCTCAGCTTCCACATTGTTCTGTTTATCTTACTGCCTGTTTGATCATGACTTAGTTGCAGGCCAGACATCACCTCCTCTGAATAACTGGGCTTTACTTTTTCTTTTCTTTTAAGTGGTAATTGTTTTCAAATGTTGATCCATTATGCAATTATGTATTACGTAATTTGCACATATAAACTTGGGCAGACTGTGTAAGTTTCATGGGAATCTATTAGGGCTATGATGATACGCTTTCATCCAGATTCGATTCGATTCCGATTTTTTTTGGGTGCCGATTCGATTTAAATTGCGTTTCTCACAATTCCTCAATATTGCTGATTTTTGTTGACTAAAAACAAAAAAAAGTACAAAACTTTTTTTTGCTCATCATTTTTCTTGATTTCAGTTCAGAAAAAACAACACAGTAGCCAGACCATCCTTCTACTGCTATAGTGCCAAAGAAGACAAGTAAAAAGATCAATAAAAACAATAAAAACGATTTAAAAAATTGTAATCGATTATTTTTATTTGAAAAAGAAAATATTTTTTTAACATAAAAAATCAATTTTATAATTGTGAAGCAAAAAATCCTGATATTCGATTTTCGATTTGATTTTCCCACCCCTAGAATCAGCACACACACACACACAACAATCTTAGAGGTTTTTTTTTCTGTAAAACGGTATTCTCCATGATGAACTATGATAATCTTTGATTTCACTCTGATGATTAAGTGTAACATTTTTTTTAAAATTGTTTGATCCAAAGTTTTGATTTGCATATGAGACATTTTTCTTAACAAAATATCTACAGTTTTGTGTTTCAAAAAAAAAAAAAAAAAGAAAACTTTCCAATTTTTTTGTCTTTAAATGGAAAATCAGCCTGTTTATTAAACTACAGCAGCAGGGGATGTAAATGGTGGGAAATCAGAAAATGGCTATGCCATATGGTCACCATCACCTAAAATAAATGTGATTAACAATTCTGAATTATGTGAAAGTTAGGCGAAGGAACAGGAAACAATAGAAATGAATAAATGTAAAAAGTCCTCATACAACTGAAAGCTTATTTCATCAAATCTGGAAATCAGACGGATATGCAGAAACAAGTTCGATGTGCCAAATGAGCAGATGAAACTCACACACTCCCTCTCTCTTTAGTGTGAGTTTTGCAAAACAAAATAAATACAAATCAAGAAATTCTGGCCCACAAATTACAAAAGATCATGTCTGTTAGAGCTTGGTTAGAAAAATCCAGCCATAAAAGTAACTGGGAACCCTCCAGCAGACACATGGACAACAAAAGCTCGATGTGCTGGTCTTGTTGGAAACACACAGAGCCTTTTCCATGGAAATAAACATGTCAGAATCAATACATTCTTTAGTTTAGACCAGGGGACAATCCTCAGAGCAAAATGTGTTTAGTAATGCTGTTCTGGTAATTGACTCATGCCAGAGATGAAAAGACTGTTTTTCATTGAGAGCTTTTCATTCCTTCATGTTGAGGAATCACAGTTGCTGGGAACAAGTCAAAGCAGCAGAGAATGAAGCGGCGCTTTCAGACAAGGATGAATAAACAAAGTCAAAACAACAAATCCAAAGAAAGATATGTTGGGCAATACTCTGATGTTTGAACATTTTCCTCAAGGGAGTGTGTCATTCTGAACAGTGCTGCTCTCGAAGCTCTCCTTCAGCTCATGCACTTGAGCATATTAAAGCCACAAATGGCTTGGGTCTCTGTTTAAACCCACTGACATTCTCGGAAGATTGAATTCAATGATTTTGTTGGATGAGAACAAGTTGTACAATAATGAAGAATGTTTCCTCTGCTCTGGAAATGATTCACTGCATGCTCTATTGGACGCTCAATAAAACTTTAAAATCTACCATGTGTCAGGCTTCTAAACCCTTGAATGCATCGTTATGCTCAGCAAAGTTAACTTAGGTAGGAAGACTGCAGGGTATATAAAGAAGGATTTACTTTAATTTGACTTAATCAGGTGGGCAGAAAACATTAATCGTCAGAGGTAGCGAGCATTTTATAGTAACTCTGAAAAGCCATTATTCCATTTATTCAAAAGCAGGCCCCACGTGTAAGTTAGAGGTGCCGCAGAGAGCTGGGGAGGTGAGACCTTGTCAGAGGTGTGTTTCCTCCCTGATTTATGGAAAGGCCCCGGGATAAGCAGTGCATTTAACTCAGCTCTCTGAAAGGGGTGTTAGCAGGAATGAGACTCAGAGGGGAGAGCATGAGTGTGTGGGAGAACTGTAGGCCCGAAGGTGTGCAGTTCAAACACAGGGTAATGTTTACTTTGAGTGCTGAGACCCTAGCTGTTTGCTTTGCCCCAAAACGGCCCCCGACCCATCAACCTTGCTTTAGATACAGAAATAGACCGATTGGAGCTGGGACACCCAAAGACTGAAAATTTACTTGCAAGGCCTGCAACTAGCTCCAATTTAATACACAAAAACAACAGGTAAAGGGTTGCATTCAAGCAGTGAGAGCAATAAACTTTTATCCATATTTTTTCTGGCAGAAATATGTCACAATATAATGTAGACATATGTTTTTAAAAAACTTAATGGAGTAATTTTCAGATTAAATCCTTCATTTTCATTGTAAGTCACGGAAGAGGAGGAAGGGTGCTGGGTTCAACACCATTAAAGCGTGTTCTTGGGATCACAGTGTTTGTCGAACTGGGTGTAATTACAAAGGAAAGCATTGTAATTATCCATCTTTGAACCACACTTACACTATAGTTTGGGTTGCGGTTGAGCAGGATGGGGTTAAGGACTGGATAATCACTGGAGGTGCAGAGCAGCAGTGCTGTATGAAAGCACACATTAAGACCTCTGATCTTCACTGTATTTGTCGTAAATGACCCATATGATGTTCAACTCATCGACAGTGGCTTGCAAAATATTCAGCCTCCTTGCCGTTTTTCCCTTTTTTGTTTTACATAACAACATGTAATTTAGACAGCTTTTAAATGTAATACACCTACACAAACTGGTCCAAACTAGAGTCGTGACATGAAATGAAAACAGACTTAAGAAAAAAAAAAAGTGGTGCATGCATATGTATCATATCACATAAGGCCCTAAAAAGATCTCATGCTTTACACATTATTTCTAGCAGTCATTAAATTAGTTAAATAACAAGTTACATTATCAATATATATATATACAGTTGTTCTGAAAAAGCCTAAAGTATGTAACACCATCAATCAAAAGATGCCACCGAGCAAACACCATAAAGACCATGGAGTTCGGTCAGGGACATAATACCCCACACTTTGAATACTGTTCCAAGCTAATATACAGAATAAAAAACATGCAACTTTTACATATTCAAGAAAAAAATGAGTGTAACACCTTAAAGTTATCAACACTTAAAGGTTTACACACATGAACTGAAAAAACTCTGCTGTGAATATTAATGTGATGGATGCAAAAAAAAACTTTCAATTATTTACATGCTGAGTCAAAAATTCTTCCTTAAGGAAAAACAAGTCTTTAAATATGGAAATATTGTTAAATAGAAAAACAGTTCCAGTCAGTGCACACAACATTTCTTGCTTTACTAACCGTCCTGAGCATCCATGCAAAAATGGTTTTTAAATCACATCCATGCCTGGTTGGATAACCTGTACAACCACAATGAACTTGCAATGGCATAAAATCACAGTAATACACGCATGTTTGAAGTATGACGTACAATAGGTATATGACTCAAGAGTTGTGTGTACATGTTGTGTATATAACATGATGAGAATCTTTCCTTTAAGCTGCGGTTATCAGACTCATCTCACTTCTGTCACATCCCACTGTGTGGTTTACTTTGTTTGAGGCAGCATACTGGTCAAGCTCTGACCCCAGGGGGACAAAAAGGTTTAAATTAAATGCAGACTCCAACATAACACGGGATTTGGCATCTCACCAGAGCTACTGCCCAGATCCCCCTCTTACCTAATGAAGGGACACACTGTTGGCTGTCCAGAAAGCCTCTACAAAGTTGTGAATAAAAATATCCACTGCTTCCATTCGGAATATTTACACTCATCCTTCACACACTCTAAAACATTTAGGAATCGTGACCACTGACTGATCCTGGGCTTTTGAATGCTCCAAAAACTACTTCAAAAGCCTCACGTCCCTCCCCGCTTGAAGCAAGAAGCTTCACTTTAAACAGACAGCGAGATGGACAAGAGCATGCAGGGTTGGTTCATCTGCACAAAGACTTGTTTACAGATCTGTGCAGACTTTCACTTGCATACCTTTATATAATTTATGTCCACTCATTCATGATGTCTGACAAACAAAATGACAGTCAGGATTTGTTTAGTAATAATTAACTAACTAGTCTACACTAAGATGGTGTGTGTGTGTGTGTGTGTGTGTGTGTGTGTGTGTGTGTGTGTGTGTGTGTACTTTTTTAAATGTCTACATTACAAACTGCAGGTTCAAATGATGTTCACATTCAGGAGGCAGAGTGGGGAGAGTAAAAGTGATCATTAAGTTGTGCAAGGAAGTGTCAAGTTTTCTGGTTCTTGAGCTCCATAGTTATAACAACATGCCAGATTATATCCACGTGAGCAGCAGTCTTTCAATTTTTTTTTTTTTTTTTTTTCATCTTGGTCATTCAACTTTAAGGGACAAAAACAGTGGGGTAATTGTGACAGGAAATTATTTTACTGATTAATAATTTGTTTTAGAAATAATTAAGTGAACCATTTAAATGATCTCATATTACTTTGACTAAAAACAATTAAAAGTGCAAATAATTTTTTATCATACTACTGAAGAAACTTAATTCTTACATTTAAGAGGTTCAAGTTTATAATAATTTCCACAACTGCTTGAAATGTAATATAGAGCTGAAAAAGTAAGTGCTGTCGCTCTAACATTCATGTAAAAGACTTTTTAAATAAGATTTTTTCAAAATAATGAAGAGTTACTAAAAATATTTTTATTTATAAATGAATTATCACACAAATGAATGTTAATTTTCATCTAAGGTAATTTGTTATGGAAAATAATTTAATGCATGACCTTCCTCAGCCTAGTATTTTTTATTGTGCAGGTTCAGCCTCCATTACGACAGAAACACTAATGTATACTGGAAGTGTACTGGGGTGTCCTTAGAACAAGATCTCAACTAACCTTCATAAACACATACAGAATTTTTGTGTGTGTTTTGTAACACTTCCAAGGAAACAAAGAGTGCACGATGTGCCTCCTCACTGCAGAGTGAAGAGCGAGTATGCTCACCTTGCGTCATTTATAAAACATTTCACAAGGTAGCTCAAGACAGAGCTCTGTGAATAAATAACGGCAGTTCGCTGTGATTTTTGATCATAGACCAAGCATCTGGTGTTGTGCCTTTCCTTTAACATGTGTAACCTTAATAGACTATGACTCACAAACCTCTAGACCACCTCCAGAAGGAAAACACTTATTACTGTAATTAAGTAAATCATAGAGTGATACTAAGAGGGCAAAGAGAGAAGCTGACATGATGCTCGCTCAGTGTCAGAAGTCCACTTTGCTGAATAAGCGAAGCCAGTAACTGCCTTTCATTAAGAGCCAAAGTGACAAGAAATTCATTTGTACTATTCAAGTGATTTTTCACCACTCTTGGCATGTCTATTTGACTGTTAATGACTTCTTGGCCTCATGGAGCTTATTTTATATGTGGAAAGGGTGGCACTTAGTCCAGCTGTGTACCTTATATTTATACAACCAGAGCTAACTGACATGACACTCTCCCCTCTGCACACAGCAATTACATTCATTGGTGGTTGCTTTGGCCAGATACAGTACCAACTATAAAGACAGCAATGTAGCAATTACAGCACAAGTGTGATATTTTTAGTTGTTTCCTGTCAAACTGAGGTACAAACTGAATGGTTGTCTGTGTAAGCTGTCAGGCAGCTATTAACAGCTAACATTCACAAATGTGGAGTTTCGTGGACTTGACATGCACTTCATTAAAATACCGAAAGACAGTACGCTTGCTTCATATGAATATTTCACTTAAAAAAGAAAAAAAAAAAAACATAAAATGCCTAACAACCTCTCAGTCATTACTGCCAACGTATGTCACATCGGACTGCGTAAGTAGATGTCAGATGAAAACATGCATTAGCATCGGAAACGGAAAAAAACTTAATTCCTGACAGGTTTGCAACAAAAAATACAATTAAACAGGAGAATAAAAGCCATCTTTATTACCAGCTGATCTAATAGAAATTTAACAATTAAATAATTGATCATTTCATCTGCAGTTGATCTGGAAAAACAGGAATTGGGCTCAGACATTTTTTCTTCATCAACCGATGGGATGAAAATTTCAGAAGCAAGCAAGACAGCATGCAGGAGGTCATTTTTACATGAGAAATTAGAGCTATGAGATTTCAGTTTGTTTTTAATGGCTTAAATGAACTGAGCTCTTACATCTTATTAACCTTCAGGACGCAGGTACAGGTCACTTTCAATGAAGACTAGAAGACATCCTCTAGTTTTGTCCAAACCTCTATTCACTTGCTAAACAGCTGATTTGGATACTGATGCTCTTAATTTGATTTTACTTAATTTATTTAATGTTTTTATCATCTCCATCTCCTCTGCAAATGAAGTTCATTCATTAACCTAACCGCCTAATCCAATGAGGGGTCGTGGGGAAGCTGGCGCCTATCCCAGCACTCTTTGGGCGAAAGGCAGGGTACATCCTGGACAGCTCAACAGTCCATCGCAGGGCCACACAGAGAAAAACAACCACTCATGCACTCACTCCTAGGGGCAATTTAGAGTAACCAATTAACCTATCATTCATGTCTTTGGACGGTGGGAGGAAGCCAGAGTACCTGGAGAGAACGCACGCATACAAGGGGCAAACTCCACACAGAAAGGCCACCGTTCGAACCTCCAGCCGTGGATCAAACCAGCGACCTCCTTGCTGCGAGGCCACAGTGCTAACCACCATGCCACTGTGCAGTCGCAAACGCAGTTCCTAGTGGATAAATAAAGTGAATTTGAACTTTGAATTTAAATGGCGTCTTGATTCTTCATAATAAGATTTTTTTTTTTTTGTTAAGCACATAACTTAACTTAAATACTGCAGTGTTTTCAGTGATTATTGTGGGAAATTACACACACACACAAAAATGTCACCTGCTTGCAAACCTCCAGAATCTTGAATGAGTTAATAATTCATTTAATTTATCCATGGAGGGGAGGAAGAGGATGAGGAGCAGAGGAGCAGAGAAAATGCTGAAACACAAAATTTGGGAAGACTTGGCCCAAGAGAACATGGCGGGCTTCTGAATCAAATAACACAATCAAAAACCAGGCCAAGTAACAGACAACTGAAACCATGCTAACTCAGTCCCTGTGGACCACAGTGAGGAGAATCTGACCAGCCTCAACGAAAGAGTGCAGTGTCATTACAGGGACGAACACCAACACAGCTCCATCAACATCCAAAGCCAGCTTCAGCCCGAAGAGAAGTAGCCATGAAGAATTCCTCGGAACAACTCCACCGATGTGTCCATCCCGATATGACACGGCAGATATTAAACCCAGGTTACCCTGCTGGGTCATCAGAAGATCCAGGTGATGTGTTAGTCTAAGGAATACAGCCAGCACCAGGTCAGTGAAGACCCTCACCAAAGAAGTAAGCCGT